>NW_025958904.1:0-34641 GCF_023159225.1 Perognathus longimembris pacificus | reverse complement strand
TGCTGGACAGTTGCACTCAGAAGGTGTTTCTCTTGTGATTCTCAGTTTAGCCATGTGTTCGTAGGATTCCTGTAGGAAAAGAAGATATATTAAGAGCTAGCAGTAGTATCCAGTTCTGTGAGTTCTTCAGGGACTCTTCTCTGTGGCTGTTAATAATGATTGATAGCCTGCACAAACAGCATTTATGTAAGTGCATGGATCTTAGCCAATGCTAACAGTACTCAAGACGTAATTTTGTTTTTAATTTAAAAATCAATTTAACATTGACATAGATTGAAAGATTTGGGGAATACCTTTCTTCATTATTCAACTATCCCCACCCTCTCCCTGCACAGCCAAGGCAAAACTCCGGCACTAACAATGCAGCTCATGGCAATGTGTGTCCTATCAATAACAGCCAATGTTGTAGACATACTTTATCACATTCGGGCTGCAACTACTGCATCTCTCCACTGGCAGAAAAACTACCCTCTCCCTACTGGAGTCTAAGTCATCTTTAAAGGAATCCCTTTCAATTCTCCATTCATCAATATCTGAGCACAACCTCTGTTAACTCTCCCCCTCCAAAAAAACAAAGGAAAACTTTTTTTTCCCAATTTTTAAAACATTTAATATGAAAAGAATTCCGAGTTAAATGAATTTTTAATTATGGGCTTATTTCACTTTTAAGAGTGCTTACCATTCTCTATTGATAAGGCCTAACCTTATCAAATGAAAAACAGATGTGAGCATTACAATGAATATTCTCCATACAACTGAGAATGCTGACAGCCAGACTCCACAAAACTAACAGCCGGGCAAAGCCCCTACTGCCATTGCAACATGCAATCCTTAAGGAAGACAGAGGGAAGATCCTCCACACAGACTTGGAGAGAAACCAAGGAAGGGACTTGAATAAATAGATACCACAGAGGCTCACACATCCCAAATCAACTGTATAACCAGTAAGGGTGGATCCTGTAGACTGACTGAACCTGTGCAAAATTCTATCCACATGCAACTCCCCCTCGAGCAAGGCCCAGCCTCACACACCTGAGCGAGAAGTCGCTCCACTCAAGTACTATGGTCTTCAGCTGATCCGCCTTCTTGGGCAGCAGGGGAACGGAGGGCGCCCCTTTAGTAGATTCCAGGGTGAGGATCCTCGCCTGAAGGTCGTTGGTTTTCACCCCAAGTTACAGACACGAAATCATGGCCACTCCGGAGAGGAGGGTGGCCAGGGTGGTGCACGGGGGCATGGCACAGGTGCAACGCTGCCTGGAAGGGCTGGGTTCTTCAGATCCAGCCTTTCACCCTGCTCCCTTCCCCACAGGTTTCTTCACCAGCATGGTAAGGGGGGGGTCCTCTGGCCACCTTCTACCTCCTGCCAAGACAACTGGCCAGAGGAGTAGCGACAAGTCCTCCAAAGTTCAGTCCTGGCGGCTGCACAAGTACTTGGCAGAGTAGGTGCCAGGCAGGCGCGGTGAGGGACCTGTATGGGGCTCAGCACGGGGACCCGCAGGCAAGGACCATCCTCAGCCTGTGGCTCTCCTCCCAGCTGGGAGCAAAACAAACAAAAATAATGCTCTCCTCTGCACTCCTCTGAGCTCCTCTGCTCTCCTCCTCTGCTTTCCACTGCTCTCCTCTGCTCTCCTTTTCGCCTCTCCTCCTCCTCTGCTCTCTGCCTCCTCTGCTCTCTACCTCCTCTGCTCTCCTCCTCCTCTGCTCTCATCTTCCTCCTCAATTTGATGATAAACTTGGCTTCAGGTGTGTTAGGGAGATAGAAGCGTAAAGGTAGAAGAGGGAAATGGGTTTCAAATGTACCCTAAGTGCATCAAGTATTGAAAATGAGTACTTTGTTTATGGCTCTGCAACAATCTAACATGTCCTCGGACCCTTTTCGTGCCAATAAGATAGAGGAGAGTTGTGTGACAGATCTCTGGTCTTGCAGGCTTTAGGTTGTAACAGAAAGGAGAACTAGATGGTTCTGAATGTTTATTCAAGGTCCATCCACCCACTTCCTCACTTTCAGCCCTCCCATTATGTTCTTAAGCTTCAAGGAAATAAGTGTTTCTGTTCTCTCACCCGATCCACTCCATTCCCCCCATGTACGGTCCAGTGCCAGGTGCTAGCAAGATCAACAGGGAGCAAGGTGTGGGTACTGTTCATTGGGAGCTGCAGGCTTGCTGTGTTGGCTGGTCCCTCTGGAAGGAATGCTGGTGGCTCCCCTACCCTCTCCTCCTCGTGGGAGAGACCCCCATGACCTGTGTTTGCATTTGCCTCTGTGCTTATATAGCCTCTGTATTTACACCTGACCATGCTAGGGCAAATAGGCTTCCCCTAGTTCTTAAGCAATGAGCCAGAGCTGTCCAGTCAACGGTGGTTTGGCAGCATTATGCTGCCTTTAGCCATTTGGGAACCCTATGAAATTGGTCATGGCCCCTTCCAGGATGTGCAGCCTACCAGAGTGCACAGGCGTGAGGCAGAAATAGCAGGGCCTCCTCTTGAGCACAGACCCCTCTCCTCCCGCCTTGTTCCTTTGCTGGGGCTGGCAAGCCTCATAGGCAGGGTGGCCCGACGAGCTAGGATGGCCAGCCAATGACAGGTAAGATCCTTCAGGGGGGACGACCTAAGACAGGCGCTTTCTCGAGTAGGACATCCACCAGCTTATTAAACAGAAAAGGAGGAGATGTGGGGCGCACCGCCTGGCCCCGACTGTGCACGCCCTGGAGTTGTGTGACTGTTGCACCGCCTCCGGGGAGAGGGATCCTGGCTAACCCCGCCTGCCTTCGGGGTCCGGAACTGGAAGGCAGCTCTAGGCAGTAACCTGGGGTGGTCCTGCTGGTAGTGACATAGACTCAGGCCGCCCCTTAGGGAGGTCCCATGGCCTTCCACCCTTGACGGACAGCTCCGACCGCCAATCGTAGCCCCTGACTAGGTATGTTACACCCCTCCTCTTCCTGCTGCCATTACCCATACTTAAGATGGGGTTCGCGCCAATAAACAGAGAGCGGTCTTGAACTCTGCCCAAGTCGACTGACCATCTAACTGTGGCATAAAGGTTGGGTTGGGCTGCGTGTGGGCGACTTGCTGCTTATTACCTATTCTGGGTTCACCCTCGGCGGGGAGGGGCGCGCCTCCTTGCCTCTCCTGCTGGTCAGGAGAGCGCCCGGGGTGCAGGGCCCCCTGCATCTGTCCATCCATCTGTCTGTCTATGTGTCTGTCTCCCTGTCCATCTGTCTGTCCATCTCTTGTGCGTCTGTCTGTCTCCCTGTCTGTCTCTATGTTGTCCTGTCTGTCCGTCTGTCTGTGTGTCTGCGCCTCTCTCCGTCTGTGTGTCCGCCCGTCCCTCCTTTTCCGTCTCCCAATCCACATGTCCGTCCCTCTGTCCGCCCCTCCATTCCTCCGACTGGACTGTGTCTCTCTGTCTGGGAGACGCACCCAGCACCACCCAAGGAGGATTCAGCACCCAGCACCACCACCCAAGGAGGACTCAGCACTCAATACCACCACCCAGGAGGCCTCAGCACACAATACCACCACCCAGGAGGACTCAGCACCCAGCACCACCACCCAAGGAGGACTCAGGTCTGTCTGTCTGTCTGTCTGTCTGTGCATGGCAACCGCACCCAGGAGCCAGGAAACCCCCAGGAGAAGCGAGAAAGGGGAAGCGGCATCCACTCCCCGTCCGGAGCCAAGAAACGTCAGGGCCCAGCCGCCCCAAGCTCCCCAGGACACCCACCCGGGGGTCCACACCTGACAGCCCAAACCCCCGGAACCAAGACGGGCACCCTGGCTGCCCCACACCCGACCCGATGTGCCAATGGCCTGCAGTGAGTGTGAAAGCCCCAGGGGCCACCAGGGAGGAGAGGGAGGGGGAAGGAGAGAGGGATGAGATCAAGCACCCATCCCCCACCCACCCACCCAACACCCACCCACCCACCCACCCAATTATCCACCCACCCACCCATCCATCCACCCACCCATCCACCCACCCACCCATCCATCCACCCACCCACCCAACCATCCACCCACCCATCTACCCACCCATCATTCATCCACCCACCCATCCACCCATCCACCCACCCATAGATCCACCCACCCGTCCACCCCCCCACCGATCAATCCACCCACTCTTCCACCCATCCACCCAATCATCCACCCACCCACCCACCCACCCATCCCCATTGCTCTCTCCACAGTGCTCTCCAGGTCCAGGCCTCCTGCCCTGATCCTCCCCTTGTCTGCAGCCTCCATCTTCCTCCCCCTCCTCCTCCTCCTCCTCCTCCTCCTCGTCCTCATGGCTGAAGCTCATCCGGGTAACTCACCTCCTTTCTGGTTCCTCCATCAGCCCAAGGGAGGATTCGAACACAGTACCCTTGTATGGATGATCCTGACTTCTCACCTTTGTTCCTCGTGACCCCCCCAACCCAACCAGAGACTCCCACACCATCTTCTGGAAGCTTCCCCGCGCCCTCCTGACCCCTGAGACCCCCCCAACCTTGGGCCCTGCGACCCCTGACCCTGTACCTGACCTGGGCCTGACCTTCGACTCCAGGAGCCACAGGCTAAGCTTGCACTGTGTGGCCACCACCACAGAGGCCCGGTGCATCGTTGTGAACCCGAAAAAGGGGTCGGTCACACTGCTGGACAGTTGGGGCAATCGAGGCACGACGGAGACACCAGGCCCCACCCTGAGAGGCCAATGGTGGGGGCTGTGGGGTAAACTGAGGCAGGGGTGGGCTGGCCCACATTCCCTGGTGTTCCGGGGGCTAAGTTGAGGCATGGATGGAAGAATGGATCTCCCAGGTGTTCCGGTTTATGTCAAGGCACCGACCCCCCCGCTCTCCAAGGTCCCCGTCGGACAATGTAGCTGCGAATTCTGGGATCTCCTGTGGTACCAGGGAGTCGAGTTCGAGGTTACACTCACTGTGGCCAGGAGGCCCCTGACCAAAGGCCTGGGGTTCACAAACCCGGGTGAGGTCCTGAGGTTCCGGGTAGGGGGCGGGATCGACGGTCAGGGGTCACAGGTCATATGTTGAAGGTTCAGGGGTCATTGGGTTGAAAGTTCAGGAATCATGGGGTTGAACTGGTCAGGGGTCATGGGTTGACGGGTCAGGGGACATGGGGTTGAAGGGTCAGGGGTTTGGGGGTTGAAGGGTCAGAGGTCGTGGGGTTGAAGGGTCAGGGGTAAGTCTCCCCACAGGCCCTCCACCCTCCACCCCCCCCCCCGCCATGTCGTTTCCCCAGGCCTTGTGTGTTATGTCTTCGAGGCCCAGGCCCTGAACTGCTCATGGGCACTGGGGCCGCAGGCACCGCGGGGGACACAGTATTCCTTCAGGATCCGGACTCCAGGTGGGGCCACCCCTGCCGGTTTCAATGCCCCCTCCGCACCATTGTCGGTTTCTAATGTTCCCCGCTCATCCCGCCATTGTCAGTTTCTAACGCCTCTCTTTGGCATTGTCAGTTTGTAATGCCACCTCTGTTGGCCATTGTCGGTTTCTAATGTCCCCCCCTTTGGCCATTGTGAGTTTCTAATGCCCCACCACTCCCTAGGACCGGCCTGTACCATGAGTGCTGGCCGACATGTGCCAGTCCGGCCTCCAGGTGGGCTGCATCCTCCCCGATCTTGCTGGCCTCTGGGCCCAGACCTACGCCCTGGTCACCGGCTCGAGCCCCACTGGCCCAGTCCACTTCCTGGTCGCCTGGCTCTATGCCCGTGAAATTGGTGAGGGTGGTTTCCAGTACCCCCTGGACCACCCAGGGCAGTTTCAAGTATCCCAGAGACCACCAAGGGCAGTTTAAAGTGTCCCCAAGAACACCGAGGGCGGATTTGTGTCCTCGAGACCACCGAGAGTGGTTTCAAGTATCCCCACGAGCACTTTGGTGCATGGAGGGCAGTTTCAGGTATCCCCAAGACCACCTACGGCGATTTCAAGGGTTCCCCATGACCCCCAAAAGCAGCTTCAAGTTTTCCCAGGACCATCCAGGGCGGTTTTAAGTGTCCCCGAGACCGCTGAGGGCGGTTTCAAGTGTCCACACGAGCACCTTGGTGGATGGAGGGCGGTTTCCACTGTCCCCATGAGCATCCAGGGCAGTTTTGAGTGTCCCCCAAGACCCACAAGGGCAGTTTCAAGTATCCCTGGCACCACCGAGGGCAGTTTCGAGCCCCCCCCACCCCACCCGGTGTCCCTCCATTCATCTGTGGCAGTTTTCAGAACACTTTGACCCCCTGTGAAACGTGAGCATTGCCTGCGGCCCCCGGGGCTGGCAGGTATGGTGGGAGCCACACAGGACCTGGAGGCAGTGGAGCAAGCACGACTTCCGGTACCAGCTGGCCCTGTGCATGGGAGTACTCAGTGCAACACCCGGGAGTACTCGGTCCAGCACTGGCGGGGAGTATTTAGTCCAGCAACGGTCAGGAGGGGGTGGGGTTCCGGATTGGTGTGGGATGGGAGTACTCAGTCCAGCACTGGGGAGGGATGGGAGTACTCAGTGCAGCACCCGGGAGTACTCAGTCCAGCACCAGGGAGTACTGGTTGTAGCACCCTGGACTACTCAGTCCAGTATTGGTTGGGAGAGGTGGGTTTCAGGATTAGTGTGAAATGGGAGTACTCAGCCCAGCACTGGGGAGTACTCCACACAGCACGTGGGAGTACTAAGCACATCACCCAGAAGTACCCGGTCCAGCACCCTGCCCCGCAGTCAGTGCTGACTGAGGCCTGTGCTCTGTTCTTTTAGCATGGTGGCCAGCTGGTCTCCCAGGACTCCCCGGTGAGTGCTCCTGGAACCGCCCCGTGCCTCAGTTTACCCCTGCCCCATGGCGAGTCTCCCCCCACATTGAGGTCTTGGGAGGCTCAGACAACACCTACGCCCTGCCAGGCCTTGAACCCGGGCCTCACCGGGCCTGTGCATCTGGGCCAGGGAAGCCCGCACCCTGACCTAGGGCTCCTGGAGCAACACGGTGGAGTTTGGGGAGCAGAGGGCGGTTTCAACTGTCCCCAGGGAGGTTTCAGGTGTCCCCAGGAGTAGAGATTCTGGGTGGGGGGTGGTTTCAAGTGTCCCCAGGACCATTTTGGGCCTGTGGGTGGATGGAGGGCGGTTTCAAGTGTTCCCGGGGGAAGGGGTCTGGGGCGATTCGTTTCAAGTGTCTCCAGGGTGGGCAGGGGTCTGTGGTGGGTGGTTTCAAGTGTACCCAGGGCGGTTTCAAGTGTCCCAAGGGTGTTTTCTAGTATCCCAATGGGGAGGGGCTCTTGGGGGGGTGGTTTCAAGTGTAACCAGGACCACCTTGGGCCTGTGGGTGGATGGAGGGCGGTTTCAAGTGTCCCCGGGTTGGAGTGGTTCTGTAGGGGGCGGTTTTAAGCATAGCCAAGGCAACCCTGGGCCTGTGGGTGGATGGAGGGCAGTTTCAAGTGTCCCCAAGGGGAGGGGGTCTGGGTGAGGGTCAGTTTCAAGTGTCCCATGATGGGGGCAGTTCTTTAGGGGGTGGTTTCAAGTGTCTCCAAGGCAACCCTCGGCGTGTGCATCGATGGAGGGCGGTATCCAGTGTCCCCACGAAAACCTTGGGCCTGTGAGTGGATGTAGGGCAGTTTTGAGTATCCCCACGGCGGTTTCAAGTGTCCCCGGGGGAATGGGGATCTGGGTGGGGGGGTGGTTTCAAGTGTCCCCAAGACCATTCTGGGCCTGTGGGTGGATAGGTGGCGATTTCAAGTGTCCTCAGAGGCCTCACATGGGGGGGAGCCTTTGCAGGTGGAGTCGTGTGGGGAGGGCTGGGGCAAGGAGCTGAGGGTCACGTGTCCCTCCCTCCCCACTTCATGTGACCCCTCCCCCTCCCATCCCTTCCTCCCCGAGTGTGTGCACACCCACACGGTCGGAGGTTTCAAGGGTCCCCGCCGGGCCAGCCATGCTGCACCTGCTGCTTCGGCAGCACTGGGGTCGCTGGGCCTGGGCTGGGGCTGTCAGAGGTGAGCAGGAATCTGTACCCGGGGCCCCCAGGGTGTGGGGGGGAACGCAACGCATTGTGGGCCATGCGGGAGGCCGGGATTCGAGCCCACATCCACCCGTCCGTCCGTCTGCCCTGCAGGCTCCTGAGCGCATGCGTTCCCTGTGTCAGTGACAAGTTGACTGGTGAAGATGGACAGACGGACGGACGGAGGGACAGAGGGACATGGGGGGTGGGGGCTTGGGCGGTGACAGAAAGACAGCAATGGGAATCGAGACACGGACAGACATGAAGACAGACGGATGGACAGACAGGGAGACAGGGAGATGGACGGACAGATGAACAGACAGACAGACAGACTGGGAGACAGATGGACAGACCTGGAGACAGACAAACAGGCATGGACAAGAGACAGGCAGACAGATGGACAAACAGACATGGAGACAGACAGACAGGGAGACGGACAGACAGACACACAGCAGACAGATGGACAGACAGACAGACAAGGACACAGATGAGCAGGACAGACAGACACGTGGACAGGGAGACAGACAGACAGAACTGGAGACAGACAGATGACAAAAAGACACAGATGGACGGATGGACAGATGGACATCATGGAGACAGATAGACAAGAGAGGGAGACGGACAGACAGATGAGCACACAGTGAGACACACAGGGAGACAGACAGTCATGGACAGATGGACCTGGAGACAGACGGACAAACACACTGAGCAGATGGTCAGACAGACAGACGGAGAAACAGGGAGACAGACAGACGGACGGATGGATGGACAGATGGACAGATGAGCAGACGGGCAGACAGACCTGGAGACAGACGGACACATGGACAAATGGATGGACGGACAGACACAGAGGGAGACAGACGGACAGACAAAGAGATGGGCGGATGGACACACGGACAGCTGGACAGCCGTGCACCTCCCCCTGTCCTCCGCTGGGAGGAGGAGGAGGAAGAGGAGGAGGAGGAGGAGGCGGAGCCATGGACCTTGGTGGAGCTGAGCCTGCAGCCTGGGCCCTGATCATGGCGCCGCCCGGGTCACCCCAGCCTCCCCCCCGCATGCACACACGTACCCAGGGTTAGGGTACTGAGTCCTCCTGCGTGGGTGCTGGGTGCTCAGTCCTCCCCCGGCATCTCCTCTCCACACAAGATGCTGGGTGCTCAGTCCCCCCTGGCGTCTCCACACAAGGTGCTGGGTGCTCAGTCTTCCTTTGTTAGTGCTGGGTGCTCAGTCCTCCCCCGGTGTCTGCATACGAGGTGCTGGGTGCTCAGTCCTCCCGTGCCTCCACACAAAGTGCTGGGTGCTCAGTCTTCTCATGTGGGTGCTGGGCAGTTAGTCCTGTGTCCCACACGAGGGCCTGGGTGCTCAGTCCTCCTCCCATGAATCCACAGGAGGCGCTGGGCGCTCAGTTCTCCTCCCGTTCCTCCACACGAGGTGCTGGGTGCTCAGTCCTCCTGTGTGTGTGCTAGGCGCTCAGTCCTCCTCCCGTGCCTCCGTGAGGGGTGCTGGGTGCTTGGAATAATTAGTACATGTTTTTGGAATAATTAGTACATGTTTAGGCTAGTCAAAGCCGAAGTCATAATAGCCCAATAGCTATGCCCTTATGGACACTTAAGATGATGCTAAGTGAAATGAGCTCCATGTTATGGAAACAAGTGGTATATCATTATTGTAATTATTTTCAACATGCGATATGAATCCGTACCCTTTTTATTTTCTCTCGTATTCCCTTCCTGTGGTTTTACCCCCACTATCACTGTATCTCATCTGAGCACCCTGGATACTGTATATACGTGTATTAGAGCTAGGGAAGAGAAAGTAAATATCAAAATCAATAGACAAAGGATAAAAATACAAACAACTCCAAACACAATACTCACAAAACCATTTGGTGTAAACCAACCATACAACTCGTGGGTGGAAGGGGAAGCAGGAGGGAAGAGGTAGGCATGTGGAGGGGAGGAGGAGTTAACATGTTGGACAAGAAATGTACTCACTGCATTATATATGAAATTGTAACCCCTCTGTACTTCACTTTGACAATAAAGGAGAAAAAAGACAATAAATATTTTTGAAAGATTCTGAAACACCTAACATTTTTTAGAGTTATGACATATAATGCTTAAGATTCTCATGTTAAAAACTAACATTTAGAATCAACACTCTCTTTCTCTGGCAATAGGAAAACTACCAACACATACACTGTTTGTGAATAAAGGTAAACATTTCCCTCAAAGAACTGCTAATCACCATACATTTCCTTTCTTCCTTCCTGTTATTTACTTCAGCCATTCTCTGGCCATAATCTGAGTGAAACCAGCCAAAAGGTACAGACACTGAGGCAGGTAGGGCTGGGAGGAGGAGGATTAGGAGGAGGAGGAGGAGGAGGAGGAGGAGGAGGAGGAGGAGGAGGAGGAGGAGGAGGAGGAGGCGGAGCCATGGACCTTGGTGGAGCTGAGCCTGCAGCCTGGGCCCTGATCATGGCGCCGCCCGGGTCACCCCAGCCCCCCCCCCCCCCGCATGCACACACGTACCCAGGGTTAGGGTACTGAGTCCTCCTGCGTGGGTGCTGGGTGCTCAGTCCTCCCCCGGCATCTCCACACAAGATGCTGGGTGCTCAGTCCCCCCTGGCGTCTCCACACAAGGTGCTGGGTGCTCAGTCTTCCTTTGTTAGTGCTGGGTGCTCAGTCCTCCCCCGGTGTCTGCATACGAGGTGCTGGGTGCTCAGTCCTCCCGTGCCTCCACACAAAGTGCTGGGTGCTCAGTCTTCTCATGTGGGTGCTGGGAAGTTAGTCCTGTGTCCCACACGAGGGCCTGCGTGCTCAGTCCTCCTCCCATGAATCCACAGGAGGCGCTGGGCGCTCAGTTCTCCTCCCGTTCCTCCACACGAGGTGCTGGGTGCTCAGTCCTCCTGTGTGTGTCCTAGGCGCTCAGTCCTCCTCCCGTGCCTCCGTGAGGGGTGCTGGGTGCTTGGACACTCTCTGGGCTGCAGGGCCTGGCTCACTGTCTGTCGCTTCGGCTGCCCACAGGGGAAGGGAGAGACGGACAGACAGGTGGACACAGAGACAGGGAGGGAGACACACAGACAGGAACAGGCACAGACAGAGACAGACAGACAGACGGGGTGACACAGACTGAGACAAACAGACAGACAGATGGTTAGACCGGCTGTGGGACAGTCAGGCAGCTAGAGAGACACAGACAGATGGACAGGGAGATAGACAGACAGGGAGACAGACAGACAGACAGACAAGGAGACAGTCGGATGGACGGACAGATGGAAAGACAGACAGGGAGACGGACAAATGGACAGACAGACATAGATGGACGGATGGACAGGGAGACTGACAGACGGACAGATGGACAGACAGATGGACGAAAAGACACAGATGGAAAGACAGAGACACAGACGGACGAACAGGGAGGACAGATGGACAAATAGGGAGACAGGGAGAGAGACAGATGGACAGACAGACGGACAGACAGACAGACGGACACTCAGATGGACACACAAGCAGTGTGACAGACACAGAGACAGTCGGACGGCAGACAGACGGATGGACAGACAGACGGACAGATGGAGGAACAGGGAGACAGATGGACAGACAGACATGCAGCGAGAGACAGATGGACAGACAGATGGGCAGACGGACAGACAGACAAGGAGACAGACAGATGGACGGACAGACAGGGACCAATGAACGTAGACAGATGGACGGACGCACAGAGCGACAGGCGCACAGGGTCCCAGGCCTGGGGACAGACAGACGGACAGACGGATGGGCAGGGAAACCGAGGCAGACAGACAGACGGGTGGACACAGGGACAACTGAGAGAGAGACGGACAGACGGACACACGGACAGGCAAGGGGCCTAGGGGAGGGCGGGGAGGAGGGGGACTGGGGCTCGAATCCCGGCCCGGCACCCAGCCACCCGGCACCCAGCTACTCAGCACCCAGCACCCATTACCCAGCCACCCAGGTTCTCAGCCCTCAGCACCCAGGTACTCAGCACCCCAACCCCCACTACCCAGCCAGCACTCACCTACTCAGCACCCAGTACTGAGCACCCAGGTACTCAACCCTCAGTGCCCTCAGCACCCAGCGAACCAGTACCCAGCACCCAGCCACCCACTACCCAGCTACCCAGCAACCAGCCACCCACACAGCTACCCAGCTACCAAGTACCCAGCCACCCAGCACCTAACCCCCCAGCACCCAGTACCAACACCCAGCCAATCAGCATCCAGTCCCCAGCTACTCAGCACCCAGCCACCCAGCACCCAGTACCCAGCATCCCAGCCAGCCAGTACCCAGCTACCCAGTACCCAGCACCCAGCCACCCAGCACCCAGCTACTCAGCACCCAGATGCCAGCCTTCAGCATGCAGCTACTCAGCACCTAGCCCCCATTAACCATCATGCAACTACTAAGCACCCAACCAGTACCCAGCACCCAGCGACTCAGTACCTAGCCACCCAGCACCCAGTCCCCAGCACCCAGCTATTCACCACCCAGGTACCCAGCACCAAGTACCCAGCAACCCAGCACTCAGCTACTCAGCATCCAGTATCCAGTTATTTGGACCTCAGCATCCAGCTAGTCAGCACCCAGCCACCCAGCTACTCAACCCAGTACCTAGCACCCAGCCGCCAACCACCCAGCACCCAGTACCTAGTACCTAGCCAATCAGCGTCCAGTACCCAGCTACTCAGCACCCAGCCACTCAGCTACCCAGCTACCCAGCACCTAATCCAGCACCTAGTACCCAGCCAACCAGTACCCAGCACCAGGACACAACCACTCAGCACCCATCACCCAGTACCCAGCACCCAGCCAACCAGCCCCCAGCACCCAGCTACTCAGCACCCAGACACCCAGCACCCAGTACCCAGCTACCCAGCACCCAGTACCCAGCTACTCAGCACCCAGCCACCCAGCTACCCAGCTATCCAGCACCTTATCCAGCACCTAGTACCCAGCCACCCAGCACCAGGACACAACCACTCAGCACCCATCACCCAGTACCCAGCACCCAGCCAACCAGCCCCCAGCACCCAGCTACTCAGCACCCAGACACCCAGCACCCAGTACCCAGCTACCCAGCACCCAGTACCCCGTACCCAGAACCCAGCCACCCAGCTAGCCAGCACCCAGTACCCAGCTACTGAGCACCCAGTTCCCAGAACCCTGCTACTCAGACCCCAGGCACCTAGTACCTAGCACCCAGCACCCATCTAACCAATACCCAGCACCCAACTACTCAGACCACACCATCCAGCTACTCAACACCCAGCTACCAAGCACCCAGTCACCCAGCACCCAACCACCCAGCACCCAGTACCTAGCACCCAGACACCCAGTAACCAGCCCCTAGCCACCCAGCACCCAGTACCCAGCACCCAGCTACGTAGTATTTAGCACTCAGCACCCAGAACCCCCAGCTTGCAAATTGCACACCCGTGTATCATTTTACCCTGTTTTGACTCCACTGCCTCTGTCCCGCCTGTCCGCTCTGCCCCACCCAGCCCCCCATCCATCGCCCGTCCTGCCCTGGCCTGAGCCTTCCAGTGCCCCAAGCAGAAACAACAGGAAACCGCCAGGGTGGGGCGGGGCTGGCCAAGGAAAGCAAAGATTTATCATTTCAACTTCACATCTGAGTAGTTCATTAAGAATGGGTAGCCATTTGACAGGCAGATACCAATGGGGAAGATTCCAGGAAGAAGAGACAGAGACAGGAACACAGGAAGAGAACAACTCTCTAGAAACCAGGAATTCCTGCTGCTGAATGCCATAAGCATTGTGAAAATTAAAAAGAAGCTGGGGTCAATTTGGGCTCCTTCCATAAGGCAGTGGAGAAGAGGTATTTAAGCATAAGACATACATTTTAGAAGTGTCCCAATGTACAGGGTGCTGGTGGCTCATGCCTGTCTGTCATCCTAGCTACTCAGAAGGCTGACCTTTGAGGATCATGGTTGAATGCCAGTGAAGACAAGAATGTCTGTTAAAGAGTCTCATCTCCAATTAACTACAAAAAAAAACAAAAACAAAAACCTGGAAGAGGCACTGTGGCTCAAAGAGACAGAGGACTAGGCTTGAAAGGAAAGGAAGAAGGGCTGGGAATATGGCCTAGTGGTAGAGTGCTTGCCTTGTATACATGAAGCCATGGGTTCAATTCCTCACCACCACATATAGCAAAAAGCAAGAAGTGGAGCAATGGCTCAAGTGGTAGTGTACTAGCCTTGAGCAAAACAAAAACAAAAGCCTGGGACAGTGCTCAGGACCTGAGTCCAGGACTGGCAATGAAGGAAGGAAGGAAGGAAGGAAGGAAGGAAGGAAGAAAGGAAGGAAGGAAGGAAGGAAGGAAGGAAGGAAGGAAGGGAGAAAAGAAAGAGAGGAAGAAAGAAAGAGAGAAAGGAAGATAGTGAGTGAACTCAGGGTCAGCACCTGCGTTCATGCCCCACAAACAATAACAACAACAAAGAATCCACAAAATGCTAGTTTTCCAATAAAAGATTAAAAATTTGTTAGAAATATGTTGCTAACTTATTAAAAAAAGACCCTAACACTTCAATTTTTAAATTTAGCTCAAATGAGCAAAGCATCAGGCAGAACTTCATATGGTCCTATTTAAAAGGATCACATTGGCACTGAACTACATTGAGCTCCTACATCATCATCAGTATAGAGAAAATGAGTCTAACCTTACATTTCTTGTTTTTCAGAAAATGGAAAATGCTGAACTCTCATATAATTATTACTTCTAAATAGGCATAATTAGTTGGTTGAGAGCAATCATGATAGACCTAGTAGTTTTCAATGTTATCAAAATTTCTAAAGGCCATCTTTGATCAGGAATCTTATTTTAGAATAATCCTCACAGCTACCATGTGCCAGCAAAAAACTCAGCATTATAATTAGAAAGACACCATCACCTCCACTTGGAGTAGCCAGCAGCCTCTCAATGTGTTTTCTTTTTTTTAAAAAAAATATATATAATTACTTATTTATTGTCAAAGTGATATACAGAGGGGTCACAGATCCATACATTAAGCCATGTTTTCTTATACGCAAATTATCATTTCAATACATACCCGATCTAATATTCAGGATGTTTTAGGAATGAAATGAGATAATTAATGTAAGATCAATTACCAACAATTTTTAGAAAGCCGAGCTGTATGAAAGCTCACACCTCATTGTTGGATCCTCAGAATTCATAGCATCTAGGACCATGCAACTCATTGTGTTTTACATCACACTTCTTCATATACATATGGGACCATCATATTATATTTCATTGTCCTTTCAAGGGTTCTACTCATTTATTTTTTTAAAGAAAATCTCAATACCAAAATGTGCACTCTAGTTCTCTAATTCTCTAAGAATAATGTAGTTTGCTGCATACAAACTACTGTCATTATGTATTTCTAAGCCATGTACATTGAACATAACAAAATGTGTTAAAATTAAAACACATGATTTAGCCAGGCACCTGGGGCTCATACCGGTAAACCTGGATACTCAGCAAGCTGAGATGCAGAGGGTCAGGGTTCAAAGCCAGCCCATTCAGTAAAGTCCAAAAGACTCCATCTCCAATTAACCAGTGAAATGCTGGGCTACATGTGTAAGTGGCAGAATACCAGCTGAGTGGGCATACATGCCAGGATGAAGCCTTGAATTCAAACCTTGTTACTACAGGTGGTGGGAGAGGAGAGGAGAGAAAAGGGGAGGACAGGGGAGAGGAGTGGAGGGGAGGAGAGGGGAAGGGAGGGGAGGACAGGAGAGGAGAGGAGAGGAGAGAGAGCACAATACATGGTTTAATAAGATTCTAATAGTTCAATACCTATTTTTGTAGCTTTAGACTGGTTTACAGAAGGAAAAGATATTTCACAAGTGAATGAACGATTATGGAAAGCAAATTGCTGTCTTCCACATAATAAACACATAAACAATCTTCCAAGTAATGTTTTACATCTACATAACTGATTAACTAGAAAATATGCCAAAATACTTGAATTAGGAAAAGCAGTTCATCACTTAAAATATTGTAATTTATCTTTACAATCAGTTTGTAAAAACAACAACAACAAAAACAAAAAAGTATCTGCTAAGTGCCAGTGGCTCTCACCTGTAATCCTAACTTCTCAGAAGCTTATGAGCTGAGACTCACAGCTCAAATCCATCCAGGCAGGAAAGTCTATGAGACTCATCTCCAAATAACTACCAAAAAAAGCTGGAAGTGGACCTGTGGTTCAAATGATAGTCTGCTAGCCTTCAGCACAAGAACAGCACCCAAGCCCTGAGTTCAAGCCTCAGGACTGGCATAATGAACAATCATAAATAGACCCAACATATTCGACTAGCAATGTGGCTTAGCGGCAGAGTGCTCACCTAGCATGCATGAAGCCCTGGGTTCCATTCCTCCCCACCACATAAACAGAAAAGGGTGGAAGTAGTGCTGTGTGTGTGTGTGTGTGAATAAAAGCAGCTCAGGGACAGTGCTCAAGCCCTGAGTTCAAGCCTCAGAACTGGCAAAATAAAAACAACATTAAATTAAGTATATAACCCTCCTGGTAATACTAATGAGAAATCATTAGTCCAAGGCCCAGGACTGGCCAAAAAAAAAAAAAAAGAACCTAAATGCTTACATACAGTACTTAGAAATTTTCTAAGCACTATCTGCTGTGTATCTGTTTTCTAATACTGTACAGTAATATGGTAATACTATCATGACATTATAGCTGATTAATATACTCTATGAAGTTTTTAGTAAGTGCCACCACAGTAACAGCAGCTAACTGAGTATTAC
The DNA here is from genome assembly GCF_023159225.1 of Perognathus longimembris pacificus. Classification (NCBI taxonomy): domain Eukaryota; kingdom Metazoa; phylum Chordata; class Mammalia; order Rodentia; family Heteromyidae; genus Perognathus; species Perognathus longimembris. The sequence goes on along the minus strand of NW_025958904.1, from coordinate 17,888 downwards.
CACAAGAAATTGAGACCATGAGTGACAGGTGGTGGAACTTCTCTTTGTGTTTAAAAAACAAAATGAGTTTTCACACAAAAGGAGAAGGGACGGACTCACGGGAGGGGCCCAGAGAAGGTGATATCTACCAACTTTTTCGAAGTGACTATGTAAGGAATTAAAAACATAGTCCTCTACTTTGAGAATTGTACTCAAGTGAAAAGTCCCTTCTGGTGGCCACCCATCTTGAAAGTGAGCCACTCAGAAGAGCAGAGAGTCACCCACTTTCGTTTCTTGATCTCTACACTATTATTGTGAGTAACTTCCTTCCAGTGGGCTAAAGTCAAGTCCACGGGAGTGGAAGGGACGTTGCCCATGCCTATCAGTCTCGTCAGTTGTGCAGTCCACAAAATAACAAGAGGTAAAACAATTCCAATAAAACAGAAGAAACAATACACACAGGCCTGATATTTAAAAGACTTACAAAATGGAGATCTCCTAAGCTGATCCGCTGGCTCCTGTGAAGAAGCAAAAGTAGCAGACCCAAGATCAAGGTGGGCAGGTTGAGCCTCCGTTAGGAGGCCTTCCTGGTCAGTTCCTGCCAAAAAGCGAACTGACTTGCACCATACAAGAAAGGCGAGGTTGGACGATCACGATGGGCACCCCACCACCTTGGGACCAAGAGAAGGAAGAAGAGGCAAGGGATTCTGGCACACAGGCCTGCCCCGCTCTCTGCTTGCAGCTCCATGCTTCTTGGTGTAGACCTGAGCGGTAATGAATGCCTTCCCAGGTTGGGGCACTACTGGGGGCCTAATCCTGTGGTCCTGTTGCATTCCCATTTCTCCCTTGATTTCTTTCCCCCAAAGTTTGTTGCTACCCAGGTCACCCAAGCTGCATGGTTGAGGGAACGGGATACTGGTGAGGACAGCAGCGGGAGGCACAAGTGCCAATGGACTGGCCAGTAAGCAGCGCTGGGCTCCTTAGCCACGCCCACCACAAGAATATCACCCTTGACTTGAGCAAGTAGGACAGTCCCCGGAAACCCTTTAGCACCTTCCAAGCCACTGTGGACTGGGTGCGCTCGAATGTGCATATGTGTGCCCGTGCTTGCTTACATGCGTGTGTGTTTGTTCCTGATGCTGTACATGGGTGTGCTTACTAAGCCAAAGTCTGTGTATGTGTAAATAGGTATGTGGATGTAGATCCAGGAGGACCCGGCACAGTGTGTTATGAGTGAGCATGTGGAGGTGGCGGGAAGGGAGAAAGAGAAAGAGAGAGAGAGAGTCATCTCGCCTATGAGGAATTCTTTGTTCATGTGCGGTTGTATGAGTGTGTCACGTATGAGGTTGGACATAGGGAGTTCCAATTGTGTGCATGTTTACTTGCTTATTTGAAGTTCCCAGACACCAATCATTTGGCAAAGTCTCCCCTTTTGTGCTGTCCTCTGCACAAAGGTCTCCGGACTTGAGGCCCGGGATACCTAGCTGCCTTTGCACTTGGAGATCTGCATGACAGTGACAATGACGCCTATGAATACTGTTGCTGGGTGCTAGTGTGCCTTGGTCGAGGCAGGGAAGGGTCAGATATCACTTTCCCTAGTGTCTTAGCAGAGCTTCCTGCAGGAGCCTTAAACATATGGCTTTGAGCCATGGGCACCAGGATGGCCAGCTCCTGCCTCTAGCCAGTATAATCCTTGGCTGCTCAATAGCAGGAAGTAGCAGGCAGGGATCTGGGCCAGAGAGGCCAAGGCAAGCGGGAAGACAAGAGTTAAGCAGACACTAGCGCAGAAAGGAGATGCCCAGATTCGCTGACCTGCTAATCTTGTATCTCCCTTATGCTCTGAGCAAGAGAGATGAGGTTGATTGTGAGAGAGGTGGCGTATCCATACACCAGCCACTTCCAGGACTGGCAAGGGCAGAGGCGGTGGGGAGCTGTGTCACACGGGTTCAACCAGGATGTGGGAAGATGGAGCAGGAGGGGAGGTGGAAAGTGTATTTGCCTAGGACCCTGGCCCAAGCCGTTCCCAGCAGAATGGCCAGGGGATGGATGTGCGGCTCTACACATCCTGTGCATCCCCGAAGGCCTGTGAGAACTAGTGAGAACTTACAGCAAACCCCCAAGGGGCCCTGTGTCCTTTTTGCTATGGCAACTCCAGTTGGAACACTGGCTCAAGTCAGCAGGAGGCGCCTAGTACCTGGCCATGTCACAGAGCTCCAAACCATATGGGCACTGCCCAGAGGCTTCCCAGCACCCCAGGTGCAAATGCACTGTTAGTGAGGCACCAGGAGGCCCTGCTGGCCTGTGAGCACCAACTGCCTACCTCTAAGCAGCCTCACTACCCCTCCCTTAAGGCTGTTCCTGTTGGAATGCAAATGAAAGCACACATCAACAAAGTGGGCAAGGAATGGAGAAACAAAACATCCGGCCACCCCCTGGAGGCTTTTCTGCATAGTGGGTCGCATATGTGCAGTCCTTCCTGCTCAGAAAAACACAGGGCTGCTGCCTAGCAAGCCAGGCAAGGTCTTCAGGTGGTCTTGGCCAAGGGGGCAGAGGCCGTTTCCAGACCAATCGGATGTCAGTCATAAAACCAGAAGGCAGGAAAGGAGTGCCGCTTCCCTCCTACCTTTGTCACAAACCTCCTGTGCACAGAAAAGGAGCAGAGGGGCTTGGGCACAGAGCAGGCAGACAACAGATTAGATAAATGGGGATTGGTGTTCACCAGAGGACTGAGAGATCCCAGGTGTGCAGAGGGTGAGAGCAGAGGGAGATTTGGAGACGATAAGAAGGGCTAGACCAGGGTGAGGCAGTTGTAATTTCCCCAGAAGAAGTGAAGAGGTACATGGGGAGGTGTGCAGCCTGTGAACCTCAAGAGGAGGAGGGGGAAATTGGGAAGCAGAGGCAGAGGCAAAGAGGCAGTGATGCAGAGGCATGTGTGAGTTGAAAGCAGTCCAGAGCAGCAAGGCAGGGACAGGAGGGCTAGGAGAGAGAACTCGGAGGGAGTTATCAGCAAAGGAGGTATGTGTGCAGGGGACAAGCCTCAGGAACTCAGCTGCAGATGGCAGGTGGTGGCTAGGAAGGCCAGGTTGGGCGCCCCACCACCCTGGGACCAAGTAGAAGGGAGAAGAGGCAAGGGATTCTGGGGCACAGGCCTGCCCCATTCTCTGCGTGCAGCGCTGTGCTTTAGGGTGTAGACCTGAGGGGTAACGAATGCCATCCTTGGTTGGGGCACTACTGGGGCGTAATCATGTGGTCCTGTTACATTGACATTTCTGCCTTGATTGCTTTCCCGAAGAGTTTGTTGCTACCCAGGTCTCCGAAGCTGCATGGTTCAGGGAATGGGAGACTGGTGAGGACAGCAGGGGGAGGCCCAAGTGCCAATGGACTGTCCAGTAAGCAGCGCTGGGCTCCTTAGCCACGCCCACCACAAGAACAACACCCTGGACTTGAGCAAGTAGGACACAGTCCTCGAAAACCCCTTAGCACCTTCCAAGCCACTGTGTACTGGGTGCGCTCACGTGTGCGTGTGTGTGCCCCTGCTTGCCTACATGCGTGTGTTCCTGATGCTGTACAAGAGTGTGCTTCCTAAGCCTATGTCTGCATATGTGCAAATAGGTATGTGGATGTAGATCCAGGAGGACCCGGCACAGTGTGTTATAGTGAGCATGTGGGGGTGGCGGGGAGGAAGAGAGAGAGAGAGAGAGAGAGAGTCGGCTCGCCTGTGAGGAATTTTTTTTCATGTGCGGTTGCAGGAGTGTGTCAGGTATGAGGTTGGACAGAGGGAGTTCAAAGTGTTTACACGTTACTTGTTTTTTGAAGTTCCCGGAAACCAGTCATATGGCGAAGGCTCTCCTCTTGTGCTGTCCTCTACACAAAGGTCTCCGTACTTGATGCCAAGCTGCCTCTGCTCTTGGAGATCTGCATGACAGTGATGATGCTGCCTATGAATATCATTGCTGGGTGCTAGTGTGCCTTGGTCACGGCAGGGAAGGGTCAGATATCCCTTTCCCTGGTGTCTTAGCAGAGCTTCCTGACGGAGCCTAAAACATATGGCTGTGAGCCACGGGCACCAGGATTGCCAGCTCCTGCCAATAGCCAGTATAATCCTTGGCTGCCCAATAGCAGGAAGTAGCAGGCAGTGATCTGGGCGAGAGAGGCCAAGGCAAGAGGGCAGACAAGAGGTAAGTGGAAACCTGCCCAGGGAGGAAATGCCCGGATCCGCTGACCTGTTTTTCTTGTATCTCCCTTGTGCTGTCAGGAAGACAGATGACATGGAGGGCGAGAGAGGTGGCAGATCCAGACACTGGCCGCTTCCAAGTCTGGCAAGGGCTGAGGCGGTGGGCAAGTTCTCCCACACGGGTTCAGCCAGGATGTGGGAGGATGGAGCAGGAGGGGAGGTGGAAATTGTATTTACCTAGAAACATGGCCCAAGCCAGCCCCAGCAGAATGGCCATGGGAGGGATTTGCGGCTCCAGAGGTCCTGTGAACATCAACTATGACACTGTAACACAAGGGCTGGAGGAAGACTGACAGGATGACTTGCATTGTGCAGGTGTTTCTACCAGAAGAAAGAAGGCATTGTAGCAGGCAGGGTCAAAGCTAAGGCTACAGAATGAAAGTCATGTTTTCTGGCCCATGGGGAACTGAAGTATGCAAACGCTGGGCTGACAGCTACCATTTTATAACAGATGATCTGCTAATTGCATTTTATTAAATACTAAAAAAAGTTGGATGAGTAAAAGCATAAATAATACTCGAAATGAGTACTAACTATGATAAGGGCATCCAAAGTCACAGGAAAACTTTCTTTAAGCACAAAAATGGATTCCACGACAGCATTTATTTCAAAATTTCTGTCTTCTCAGAATTAATGTTTTAAACAATGATTCGTATAACTATCAATATTCCAATGGTCTTCAAGTTAATGCATACAAACATCAAATTTTGTAAGGTTTACAAAGATATGAAATCCAAATTATAAGGTGATATAACTGTGGTAGATATGGAGAACTGCAATTTCTAGCAATAAGCAAATAAAGTAAAGGTAAACTCTGGAGACTAAGTTGTTTTTATTTACATAAGGAGTTTTTGACTAGTAAATACCCAATCAATGTAAGAAGAAAAGGTATTCTCATCAGTGATAGTTGAATACTATCCTATCTCAAAACATTCTGGCTTTCTCTGAAATGGTTTTGAGAGGAGTTACTGTTTGGATTTTCCTTCTAAGTGTATAATGATTTAGCTCTAATGATACAAATGACTTAAATTAACATAATTCTGAGTGCATACTTGACTAACAAATCTTAAGATTTTAGATATATTTTAGGATTAAAGTGATTCCCAATTCAATGTTTCTATCGGACTGAAACTACCGTGCTATCTCCTCATTTCTTCTGAGTAGACACTATTAAACTTCTCCATGAGTTTACATATTTTTTACAAACTTATTAAATCATCAGGGACTCTGTCTTATGGTGTAGGAAGGACAGAAACACAAAACCAAAATGAAGCCAAACCTTCAAGAAGTTGACACAAAAAGTACACAAAAGTCAGCCCTGGAAATAAGGGCAGAATAAGGGAAATAAGGGCTATCATTAGAAAGTAACCTAAAGGTTCAGGGGAAGAAGAAATTAATTTTGGACAGGAAGACCAGTATCTGAACTGGCCTCCAAGAGGCCTGAAGTTAGAAGGCTGTTTGCATGTTCCATACTAGCGGGAACAAATCACAGAGGGGAAAAAAAGAAAAGAACAGAGGGAAATCTGGGAATATGGAAAGGAGCTCCATTGTGAAAGGCTTTTAGTATCAGACCAGGAAGGACTAAAGGAAAAGCAGTCAATTCAGGTTTTTAAGAAGAAAAAAAATGCAATCAAAACCAGCTCAAAAGTAAGAGTTCTCCTCACTGTTCCTCAATAATCAGCTCTTGTCTGTTGAAAACAAAAAGTAGTGTGCCTATGGTCCATACCTGTAATGAACCTACTCAGAATGCTGAGATATGCAGATCACAATTTGAAGCCAGCCTGGGCAGAAAAGCCCATGAGACTCACGTCTAATTAATCATCAGAAAGCAAAAGGGGAGCTGGGGCTCCAATGGCACAGCGCTGGACTTGAACAAAAATGCTCAGCTATAGTGCCCAGGCCCTAGTTCAAACCTCAAGAGCACACACACACACACACACACACACACACACACACACACACACACACACACACACACCAGCTCAGAGATTACTAGACATAATAGCCTAAAAGTTGTCATTTGAGCCTAAATAAAGCTATATACAATGCTGATTGGGAATAACTACAAGGCCTTTAGAAGTAACAAATGCCATTTGTAAGGAAATGGAAGGACTTGGAAAAAATTATACTAAATGAAGTGAGACAGACCCAAAGAAACATGAACACTATGGTCTCCCTTATTGGGAATAATTAGTACAGGTTTAGGCAAGTTATAGCAGAGCATCACAAGGCCCAATTGCTATACCCTTATGAACACATAAGATGATGCTAAGTGAAATGAACTCCATGTTATGGAGACAATTGTTATATCACAGTTGTAACTACTTTCAATGTCCCATGTGTATCTGTAGCTTCTACTATTGATGATGTTCTTGTATCACCTTCCTGTGGTTGTACCTACACTATCTCTGTAATTTATCTGAGTATATTGGAAACCGTGTATACTGGTATTGGAACTAGGAAATTGAAAGGGAATACCAAAATTGAGAGACACAGGGTAAAAAAAGACAAACAAATACAAAAGCAATACGTGCAAAAATGTTTGGTGTAAGTGAACTGAACAACTCAGGGGGGGAAAGGGTAAGGGGGAGAGTGGAGTGGGGTTTGAGGAACAAGGTAACAAACAGTACAACAAATGTATCCAATGCCTAATGTATGAAACTGTAACCTCTGTACATCAGTTTAATAATAAAAATTTGAAAAAAAAGAAAAAAAGAAAGGAATTACGTCACAAGGATAGTAAAAAAATATAAGTAACAAATGTAAGACTTATAGAAAAGCATGAACTGGATGACAGCAAGACAGAAAATAAAACAGTAGGCGGCTATCAGGAGGAATAGAATAAGCCAATAGATTCAGTCTTGGAGGTACGATGTAGAAGGTGACACTAACACATTTTATTTGGGATGACCACCCTGTAACTACAACTCAAAACCCCAGAGGTGAAAGTCAACACAGAAGTTTCTTCCAAACAGAGGACAACGTCAATATCAAGACATTAAAAAAAGAGAGAGAAAGAGAGAGAGAGAGATCCAGTAAAATTCATGGGGGCTGTTCTTGCCAGCCCAAGGAAGAAAGGATTCTGAGGGGAAGAGACCAGCGAAAAAGAAGACAATCAAGAAAAATGTCATAAAAGAGAATGTAAGTTTGAGCAAGGAAGAACACTCAGAGAGACAAATGCTAGAGAGAGGGGAAACACCTGAGAAAGCACTTACGGTCTTCCTGTCAAAATCCTCTTCCCCTTTCTTTTTTTTTTTTTTTTTTTTTTTTGGCCAGTCCTGGGGCTTGGACTCAGGGCCTGAGCACTGTCCCTGGCTTCTTTTTGCTCAAGGCTAGCACTCTGCCACTTGAGCCACAGCGCCACTTCTGGCCGTTTTCTGTATATGTGGTGCTGGGGAATCGAACCCAGGGTCTCATGTATACGAGGCAAGCACTCTTGCCACTAGGCCATATCCCCAGCCCCATCATCTTCCCCTTTCACACATCCTACAGAATTGTTAAAACGATGACTGGTCTAGTCCTTGGCTAAGGTAGTTTGAAGTTTTTTAACCTATACCAACCTTGGTCTATTGATGACATGGGTCATGAATATCTGGGTCCTACGTGAAGGTTAAAATCTCATTGCTACCCAGGCTGTAAGCATGTAATCTATAATGGCACTGGACTCGGCTCTCCACTCCACTTCCCTCCATGGATACAGCACTTCAGAACTATTTGACACAAATTACCTATCTTCAGAACTGGCTTGAAACTAAGCTTCCATCCATCTCTACCCGTTTAATACAATCAAGCCAAGCCACTGCACAAATTGCCTCCCAGCAGCCCCTCCTCTCCTTTCATTCCCTGCACGGGATCATCTGTTGGTCAGACATCAATCCTACTCTCTGGTGAACAGCTGACTCTGTTAGGGGTCGGTAGAAGGACCACCCAGCAGCTGCACCATGTTTTAGAGACAAAGCATGGTGGCCAATGTTTATGAGAATTGGAATACGGGGAAGCAAAGCAGTTAAAGCCCTTGGTAAGTGAAGAAACATTGTGCAAGTTAGCTCTTGGGAAAATGTTCTCCAGTGACTTCTCTGACATCATTCACAAGGCAGACAAGCAGGCAGTAACAGTCAACTTGCAGATTATGCACTTAATCCTCATACATTTATTTTTATTTTTTTATTTTTTTTTGGCCAGTCCTGGGCCTTGGACTCAGGGCCTGACCACTGTCCCTGGCTTCTTCCCGCTCAAGGCTAGCACTCTGCCACTTGAGCCACAGCACCGCTTCTGGCCGTTTTCTGCATATGTGGTGCTGGGGAATCGAACCTAGGGCCTTGTGTATCCAAGGCAGGCACTCATGCCACTAGGCTATAGCCCCAGCCCCCCTCATGCATTTATTGACACTCTACTTGGTGCGAGACATTGTGTAAAGACTAGATCATTTACCCACTTTAATTCATAGGCATGACTGAAACCCTCAAAGACTCTCTTGTTCAAATCTAGTTTGGCTTTAAGATCAGAGATCAAATGCCAGCACCTCCAGACAGATATCCATGAACCTTTCTCAGGCAACAGTAACAACTCTTTTCTCCCAAGTCTCATAGAATGCTGTTCATGGACTTCTTTTATGAAACACAATGATCCTCATACATTGTAATTCTTTACATGTGCTCTCTCCTAATAAACTTTCTCTCTATATATGCACATATACATATGTGTCTATATATATGTGTGTATACATATGTGTATATATATGTATATATACATACGAATATATGCATATATATAACTGAAATCCAAGATTCATGTCGTGATAATACCCATTATCTTCCCACATCCCAAAGCATAATGCATCTCCTTTGATAATGAGTGCGTTCATGAGCTAGACTTTGTCCACCAAAGGCTCGATACATATTAGAAGTTTGATTATATAAAGGCAATAATCTTATTCTCTGCAATTAAAAGTCAATCTTAACATCTAAAAATAGGGAAAATAAAACTGTAAATAAGTGCAACATAGCAAATTATCCTAATTCCAATGCTAACACTTTATGTGGTACAATTTGATCAAGATGAGATTCAACTTCACCTTTCATCTTTCTATCTAATAGAGTTTTCTAAAAAGAAACAAATACATTAAATTACAAAAATTTATAACTTAAGTGTTTCAAGTGAACTGTTTTGAAATACTTTAGTATATGAATTATTCTTAAATCTTACGGGTTCATTAAAATGGCTCCAATGAGTATCCGATTCTCATCTATCAACAAAGTTATTTGTGAGCAAGGAAACTGGGTTACTGTGTGTTTTTGATAGTTTGGAATAGCTAAAATTCACATACCTTTCTAATTTACCATCATTTGGTTCAAATGGTCTAATTTACCAAAAGAAAATCTTGATTCTTTTTGAGAAAATACTGAGGCTACCTGGGCTAAATAAATAGGAAAAAGGACCCTAAGCCTTTTTGATTTCAGGAGATGAGTATCTAGTAAGAAGAGTAATGGGTTAGTGTTTAGAATTCTAGGTCCATGCTTAGATGAATGAGCTCTTTGTTGTCAGTAAGTAGTTGGCTTTGTCATTTTTTTTTTGGTGCCAGTTTTGGGACTTGAACCCAGGATTCTGGGTGCTGCCCCTGAGCTTTTATGCTCAAGGCTACTATTCTACCATTTGAGCCAGAGCTCAGCTTCTGGCTTCTTAGTGGTTAATTGCAGATAAGGGTCTCACAGACTTTCCTGCCCACACTGACTTTGATCCACAATACTCAGATCTTAGCCTCCAGAGCAGCTAAGAATATGGGCACCTATGTGTCTAGTACCCGGTTACTGGTTCTCCTGCCTTTAAACTAGATATGAGAACTTTAAAAGCTTGAAAATTGAAATTAAGTCAGAAGTAAGGAAATGGAAAAACCTCCCATGCTCCTGGATTGGGAGGATTAATATAATCAAAATGGCAATATTGCCAAAGGCTATCTACAAATTCAATGCAATACCCATTAATATCCCACCACCATTTTTTAATGAAATAGAGGAAGCAATCCAGAAATTCAAATGGAACAATAAAAGACCTAGAATAGCAAAAACAATCCTAGGCAGAAAGAACAGTGCTGGAAGAATAACAATACCCAACTTCAAGCTGTATTATAAAGCTATAGTAATAAAAACAGCTTGGTATGGGCACCAGAACAGGCCTGAAGACCAATGGAACAGAATTGAAGACCCAGAAATGAACCCACAGAACTATGCCTACTTAATCTTTGATAAAGGAGCTAAAACAATAGTATGGAAGAAAGATATCCTCTTTAACAAGTGGTGCTGGCAAAACTGGCTCAACACATGCAACAAACTGAAACTAGATCCTTATATGTCACCCGGCACCCAAATCAATTCCAAATGGATTAAAGACTTCGAAATCATAACAGACACCCTGAAAACACTAAAGGAAGGAGTAGGAGAAATACTTGGGCTCCTTGGCACGGGACGGAACTTCCTTAACAAAGACCCAGAAACGCTACAAATCAAAGAAAGGTTGGACAAATGGGAATGCATCAAACTGCAGAGCTTCTGCACGGCAAGTGACATAGCTCGCAAGATAAACAGAAAGCCCACAGACTGGGAGAAGATCTTTACTGGACATTCAACAGACAAAGGCCTCATATCTAAAATATATGCAGAACTAAAAAATTACCTTCTTTCAAAACAAAACCGCAAAGAACCAATAGCCCCCTCATCAAGTGGGCTAAAGACTTACAAAGAGACTTCTCTGATGAGGAAATGAGAATGGCCAAGAGACATATGAAAAAATGCCCTACATCACTGGCCATGAAAGAAATGCATATCAAAACAACACTGAGATTCCATCTCACCCAGTAAGAATGTCCCATATAAAGAAAACTAACAATAACAATTGCTGGAGGGGATGTGGCCAAAAGGGAACCCTAATCCATTGTTGGTGGGAATGTAAACTGGTTCAGACACTCTGGCAAGCAGTATGGAGATTCCTCAGAAGGCTAAATATAGAACTCCCCTATGACCCAGCAGCCCCACTTTTGGGTATCTATCCAAAAGACCACAAACAAAATCACAGTAATGCCACCAGCACAATAATGTTCATCGCAGCACAATTTGTCATAGCACGAATCTGGAGCCAAGCCAGATGCCCCTCAGTAGACGAATGAATCAGGAAAATATGGTACATATATACAATGGAATTTTATATTTCTATCTGAAAGAATGACATTGTCCCATTTGTAAGGAAATGGAAGGTCTTGGAAAAAATTATACTAAGTGAAGTGAGCCAGACCCAAAGAAACATGGACTCTATGGTCTCCCTTATTGGGAATAATTAGTACAGGTTTAGTCCTGTCATAGCAGAGCATCACAAGGCTCAATAGCTATACCCTTATGAACACATAGATGATGCTAAGTGAAATGAACTCCATGTTATGGAAACAATTGTTATATCACAGTTGTAACTACTTTCAATATCCCATATGTATCTGTAGATTCTATTATTGATGATGTTCTTGTATCACCTTCCTGTGGTTGTACCTACACTATCTCTGTAATCTTATCTGAGTATATTGGAAACCGTGTATACTGGTATTGGAACTAGGAAATTGAAAGGGAATACCAAAATTGAAAGACACAGGGTAAAAAAAGACAAACAAATACAAAAGTAATTCTTGCCAAAATGTTTGGTGTAAGTGAACTGAACACCTCAGGGGGCGAAAGGGAAAGGGGGAGGAGGGAGGGGGGAATGAGGGACGAGGTAACAAACAGTACAACAAATGTATCCAATGCCTAATGTATGAAACTGTAACCTCTCTGTACATCAGTTTGATAATAAAAATTGAAAAAAAATAAATAAAATTAGATATCTCTCAAAAGGTTTCTAATGAGATGCCATCAGTATGACACAGTCAGAATAAGGTTGAATTAAGTATCTCAGTACCTGTGGCCAACTTAAATTGACACATAAACCAATTAACTACCACAAATCTGCTCATATTTATCAATATACATCATCTTACATTATACCCAATCTCTCAATACTGACAGTAACAAGCATCCTTGTATCATAATTCATACATATATAACCAGACAAACTAGCCTTTCTCCAGAAGGAACACACCAGTACATGGGCAATGTTTATACTTCACAAGATCCAATCATTTAAGTGCAATAATAGGATGTACCAGGCAAGGCACTGGTGGCTCCCACTTGTAATCCTAACTATTCAGGAGGCTGAGATCTGAAGATCAAAGTTTAAAGTCAGCCCAGGAAGAAAAATCCATTGAGATGCTCATCTCCAATTAATCACTGGAAATCCACAAGTGGAGCTCAAAGTGGTAGAGTGCTAGTCTTAAGGAGAAAAGCTCAGGGGCAGGCTCTCAGGCTGAGTTCAAGCCCCATGACCAACCGAATTAAAAAAAAAAAAAGCAAGTGATGTCAAATTAACAACACTTAACACTACGATACCTCTTAGGTTACATAACAAGCAACTTAAGGAGAACACTGGGCTTAGTATATTTACATATGTGCACAGAAAACTCCTAAATGCACAAATACAATCATAAGTAAATAAAGAAGACATAGTCCTGACAATTATTTTACAGTTGCCCATGTGGTCACCTGTGGTTACTTATAATTACTTTCTCTCTCTACTTATTCTGTTTTCCCTTTGTCTCACCAAGCTACTTATGGTTTTATACTGGGCCAGGTAATACAAACCTTCATTCTTAAAGGGTCTGTACAACTGATAGTCCATTAGATATGGTAACTGTAATAGTTTTCCATCGGGGTGGGAATGTGACTTAGTGGTAGAGTGCTTGCCTAGCATGCATGAAACCCTGGGTTCGATTCCTCCGCACCACATATATAGAAAAAGCCAGAAGTGTCTCTGTGGCTCAAGTGGCAGAGTGCTAGCCTTGAGCAAAAAGAAGCCAGGGACAGTGCTCAGGCCCTGAGTCCAAGCCCTAGGACGGGCAAAAAAAAAAAAAATAGTTTTCCATCGACCCTAATCACAGAACACGTTAATACCAAAAGGCACCTTCGGGGATCTTCTAGGACCCAGACACTAGGAAGTAGTTTTCCGATACCCCCTGATTGCACACAGATCCATCACCCCAGCCAGCACAGTAGCTTCCTTCTTTGCTTGTCCATTCAGAGGCATGAGAAAGCCACAGCGTCCAGGGTGCAGAATTCACTTCCAGTTCAATGGAACCATTGTGTCTCCCGATTGAAACATTCCTTCCTTTAGGACAAAGGCCTCTAGGTCAGCACAAAGTAAGATCATAGGAACAGGAAACAAAAATTTTGTTAATGGGTCACTAAGAGTAATCGTGGTGTCACTACCATGTTCACTATATGATTCTTCAATCCATTGATTCTAATTTCAGAGAAAAATCCCACTTATTCAATTCACAGTATCACAGTCTCCTGGGGAAGCTTGGTAGGCTTGATGGGAGTTATGGCATCATGACAAAGTCTTCCACCACACTGTCCTGCCAGCAGCTGCAGGATGTCATAGCAAACCAGTGAATTCTACCACCATGAGCATTATGTCTATCCTTTGCTGGAAGGTGAGTCCCTTGACCAGAAGCAATGCTATTTGAATACCATGATGGCAGATCAAACATTCTATAAGTCCATGGATGGTAATTTATCACAATCATTGCATGCAAGGAAGGTGTATATATAGGAAATGAGAATTCCAGTAAGAACAAATACTGCTCTATGACAAAAGTGATCCGAAGAAATATATCCACCATCATTAGCTTCAATCACTCTGGAAAACAGTACCCTATCAGCCACCCACTACTCATCTCTTTGGTCAGCTGACTGGGCAATCAGCAATGGCCATAGCTGGGTCAGCATGGCGAGTCAGTCATGCTTTCGAAGCCATGCATAGTCCCCACCCAGTGGTTCATGGCCATTTTGCACATGGCTCCATTGTGTAAGAACAGGAGTGGCATGGGAAAAAGGATGATTTCTAGCCACAAAAAGGAGCAATCTTTTCACTTAATTACAAACATCATCCTCCACTCAGGTTATCTTTTGGTATTGTGCCCACTCAGCAAGTTCTACCACCTACCTCATCCCCAATTTCCTTGTGACCAATTTTCCAGTCATGCCTCTTCTAAGTCCCTAACCAGCTAGCCAAACAATTCACACAAGAGCTCATACATCCATAAAGTCACTCAACTGGCCACTACTCCTTGTAAGCCAACCACCAGAGACACTGCTCAATGTTCTGCCCACCTAGAGAATTTCCCTTTACCAGCGTCCTTTCAAGGTCATCCTAGTACAGAGTCAAAGTGCTACAACTATCTACTCTTACATGGTGCCTGAATATCACACAGAAGGTTCTGTAAAGCAGGCCCCAGTTTCTTCTTCTGTCAGCTGATCACAGGAAACTTACTCTAAAGCCACAGGTATGGAATGAGAAGAATAAGAGTGCGACAGGACTTCAGACCATAGGCATTTGGGCTATTTCTTATAACTTACTTGTTCCTCTCTTTACTACTGGGAAGCATGTATATTCTCATCTGAATATTTGAGAGGTATTGAATTTTTGAAATCTATTTTGAGATTCTATCGTTTTAGATTTTCAGAGGAATAGGAGTAGAAAGAATCATCAAGAATAAAGATTAACAGAGTTTTAATCTCACATCCTATTATTATTTTTCCAATTTCACCAAAACCTCATTTTTTCAGACTAGTGTTCAATTGAAATCCTCTTAATGCTCATGAGGCTTTTGTGGCAACATGGCAAAACGTCTAAGAATTACAAAGACCTAAGTTTGATATTTGCCAATACCATTGCTGAAGTCTTGGCAATTAAATCTCTAGGCCTCCTGTAAATTTGGGTCTTACGCATAAACTCTTAATCTACCTTCTGAGAGTACAGGGTAGATGTTGAGTGTTCTCACCACAAAAATGATAATAATCTGCGATACATATGTTAGCTAGATTTAACCACTCTATGTGTAAAATATGTTGTACTTGATAAGTATGTATCATTTTACCTGTAGATTTTTATAAATAGGTTGATTAAAAATGGAGGGAATACTACCTATGAGATACTGAATGGGCTCTAAGAAAATGAGTTCAATCAGGGAAAAGCCTTTTACAGGTAATGTTTATATTTGAACAAGAGCTTAGGATTTTTGTTTTTTTTTTCTTTAGAAATTTTATTTAAATATACGGAAAATAGTTATGGATGGCAAAAGGTGCTATTTATCCTGTATTTTTTATTTTTGTAATTTTTTATTCTTTTATTATTTAAAAGGTGATGTACAGAGAGATTACAAGAACATGTCAGGTAATGAGTACATTTCTTTTTAGACAATGTCACCCCTTCCGCAAGCTCTCTCCCTGTGTTTTCTTCCATTCCCCCCACAAGTTATATAGTTAATTTTCAACATAGTGTCTAGTGAGTATGTCTCTGTTTCTTTCATGGTTTTGAGCATCACAGTTATTGATAGCATGTCTGAACCTGCTTCCTGGCTCTCCCATTGCACTCCTTGATCCCAATCATTCTACAACACCACAGTAATCAAGGGGATCTTTCTAAAACATGGCACATCACTTTTCTAGCTAAAACTTTCCAATATGTTCTTAGAATATTTGAAATTAAGTCTAAACTTTCTATTATGGTTAATAAAACTACACACAACTTCTTTTATGACTCTATATCAGTTTCTTTTAGGCTAGATAAAGTGTGAAGTACCCTGCACACACACACATACACACACACACACACACACACACACACACACACACAACTCCTTTAGTTCTTACAAGAAAGTTTGAGAAGGTTGGCTGAAAGAGAGAAAAAAGCTGAGGAATTAAGATTAACAAACCTTCCCTAGAGCACCTAATTAGTAAGGCTTGCAACTGCTTCACACCCAGTTTTCAACAATATCTAGCACTTACTACATATCTTCTGCTAGACACTGAATGAATGTCTTTATATAAAGGTAACCACTTAATAGGACATATGCCACATGATGATATTATTATTCTCAAATGGAGAAAAAAGCTTGGACTCAAAGAAGTTAAGTAACTGGATTAAGTCACAGAAGTAGGAAATGGCAAGGCTGGAGTTTAAATAAACCCAGGACAGTCCCACTTCATACTGCTAACCCTAAGCATTTTCCTCCTCCACATCCTCCTGCTCTTCCTCTTCCTATTATGCCAGTCCTGGAGCTCAAGCTCATAGCCTGGGAACTGTCCCTGGGCTTATTTTGAAGAGCTTAGGTTTTTTAATACATTTTTAGCAAGTTTACTTAGGCTCATCTACCCTCCCATTGCAAAATGAAAAAGTTCATATTATTCTGTATGAGTCAGTACTTTGCTGAGATAAATTTTTTCAATACCATCTGTTTCATCAAATAAAATTCCTACTCTACATTAAAGATCAGCTATTGTATCATTCATAACATCTGTACAAATACAATTTCGAGATATGTAAGGGGGTTGGAAATTTTTATCTTTCATATATTATGTTCCTACAGCTTGTTTTATGCTGTATTTTGGAGTCCAACTGGAAGATAAATATTTGCCCCTCTGTCTGAATTTGTTTCACGTACAACCCGTTTATGATTATAACTCTGTTGTAGTTCCTATCTCTTATATATTTAGAGTTTTAACTCATTCCATGTTTGAAACCAAAAGACAATCGCTGTGCTATTTGTCTATGAAAGGTGATTGTGCACAGTTTAACATTTGGCAAGCAAACGAGAACCATGACTATTTCTGTTAACATAGGAGGAATCCCCATCAGGGAAGTGACTTCAACTGAAAGGAAATATTTGGATAGGAGGAAGAGGGAAGAAAAGAAAAAGAGCAAATAAAACTTGTCAAGGGACCACAGTGTTGGGAGCCTTTTCTCTAGACTCGGTGCATTGAAAAACTCCATTATGGAGGTATCATTCACATTCACACACGAGCAAAACAGTATCAAAGACTATTATTCCACACCACAGCTAATATGGTGAAGAGGGGAATGGATCCCAGCTGTCTCCTCCATGAACTTGTGCAGCTTTCAGACTGAAGCTAAGTGGACAGCATATCTACTCTGTAGCATAGTGGAGAGGGAAAGAAATGAGTCCCAGATTGGATAGTGAAGAGTGCCAACTTCAGAAAAGAACCACTGAAGGAGGGTGGGGAGAGAGGAGAGATGAGGTGCAACAGTTATCACCAGCACAAAGGAGGAAAGATAATTTCAAAGGAAGGGTACTTGAGAATGGTCAGCATTAGGAAGTTCAATCAATAAAAGAACAGGCTCTCCACCTGCTAATGCAATCACCATTAACCCAAAAAAGCATACAAATCATCATTAATGCCTTCTTCTCCCTCACCAATTAGTAGCAGGGTTCAAATGAATTCCCTTGCCAGGCCTTCCTTTCCATCCTTTCTGCCCTCACTCTACTTCAAACGTTTACTCCCCAGCTGAGAAACTTGTAGCCTGGTCTTATGGTTTCTAGTTGGTGCCGTGGATTCACCCAGCTTCTTCTCTTCAAAATAGTTTCATGTGACTCTTCTGTGCAGAGTTCAAAAGGGATTTCCCCCCACACCCCTGTCACAAATCCAGTATTTTTCCAGTCTTTACACTCTCTAGACACCTTTTTACTTTTAAGCCGCTGTCCCATATGACACTAACTAACCCTATGAGCTTTATCTGCTTG
>NW_025958903.1:0-60734 GCF_023159225.1 Perognathus longimembris pacificus | reverse complement strand
GAGCTTTTATCTCTCTCCCTTCACCACAATCCAGATTCTTTTGGGGAGTTACCAGTACAGTAACCGTACCAGGAAGTACTTAGTTTATTAAGCTACTGCTTTTCTTAATCTCAGTGGAGATATTTACTGATAAACAGCTACCTACGCAGCATGACCATGTCATTCTTAAATGAGCTTTTATCTCTCTCCCCTCATCACAAATCAGATTCTTCTGAGGAGTTCCAGTACATTATCCTTTCCCCTGTGTAATTACCTTAACAAGGTCCAGCTGTTTTTATTCTCAGAAGGTTTACTCCCAGATATACAGCTGCCTACCCCCTTCGTTAGTGCAGGTCCTTAATGAGATTTTTTCTCTATTCCCTCACCACAATCCAGATTCTTTTGGGGAGTTACCAGTAAAGTAACTATATCAGGAAGTACTTAATTTATTTTTATTTTTATTTTTTTACCAGGAAGTACATAATTTTTTAAACTACTGCTTTCCTTAATCTCAGTGGAGATATTTACTGATAAACAGCTACCTACGCAGCATGTTCATGTAGTTCCTAATTGAGCTTTTATCTCTCTCCCCGAACCACAAATCAGATTCTTCTGAGGAGTTCCCAGTACATTATCCTTTCCCCTGTGTAATTACCTTAACAATCCCCAGCTGTTTTGATTCTCAGAAGGTTTACTCCATGATATACAACTACCTACCCCATTCGTAAGTGCAGGTCCTAAATGAGCTCTTTTCTCTGTTCCCTCACCACAATCCAGATTCTTTTGGGGAGTTACCAGTACAGTAACCATACCAGGAAGTACTTAATTTATTAAGCTACTGCTTTTGTTAATCTCAGTGGAGATATTTACTGATAAACAGCTACCTACGCAGCATGTTCATGTCGTTCCTAAATGAGCTTTTATCTCTCTCCCCTCACCACAAATCAGATTCTTCTGAGGAGTTCCCAGTACATTATCCTTTCCGCTGTGTAATTACCTTAACAAGCTCCAGCTGTTTTTATTCTCAGAAGGTTTACTCCCTGATATACAGCTGCCTACCCCCTTCGTAAGTGCAGGTCCTAAATGAGCTTTTTTCTCTGTTCCCTCACCACAATCCAGATACTTTTGGGGAGTTACCAGTACAGTAACCATACCAGGAAGTACTTAATTTATTAAGCTACTGCTTTTCTTAATCTCAGTGGAGATATTTACTCATAAACAGCTACCTACGCAGCATGTTCATGTCATTCCTAAATGAGCTTTTATCTCTCTCCCCTCACCACAATCAGATTCTTCTGAGGACTTCCCAGTACATTATCCTTTCCCATGTGTAATTACCTTAACAAACTCCAGCTGTTTTTATTCTCAGAAGGTTTACTCCCTGATATACAGCTGCCTACCCCCTTCGTAAGTGCAGGTCCTAAATGAGCTTTTTTCTCTGTTGCCTCACCACAATCCAGATTCTTTTGGGGAGTTACCAGAACAGTAACCATACCAGGAAGTACTTAATTTATTAAGCTACTGCTTTTCTTAATCTCAGTGGAGATATTTACTAATAAACAGCTACCTACGCAGCATGTTCATGTCGTTCCTAAATGAGCTTTTATCTGTCTCCCCTCACCACAAATCAGATTCTTCTGAGGAGTTCCCAGTACATTATCCTTTCCCCTGTGTAATTACCTTAACAAGCTCCAGCTGTTTTTATTCTCAGAAGGTTTACTCCCTGATATACAGCTGCCTAACCCCTTCGTAAGTGCAGGTCCTAAATGAGCTTTTTTCTCTGTTCCCTTACCACAATCCAGATTCTTTTGGGGAGTTACTAGTACAGTAACCATACCAGGAAGAACTTAATTTGTTAAGCTACTGCTTTACTTAATCTCAGTGGAGATATTTACTGATAAACAGCTACCTACGCAGCATGTTCATGTCGTTCCTAAATGAGCTTTTATCTCTCTCCCCTCACCACAAATCAGATTCTTCTGTGGAGTTCCCAGTACATTATCCTTTCACCTGTGTAATTACCTTAAAAAGCCCCAGCTGTTTTTATTCTCAGAAGGTTTACTCCCTTATATACAGCTGCCTACCCCCTTCGTAAGTGCAGGTCCTAAATGAGCTTTTTTCTCAGTTTCCTCACCACAATCCAGATTCTTTTGGGGAGTTACCAGTACAGTAACCATACCAGGAAGTACTTAATTTATTAAGCTACTGCTTTTCTTAATCTCAGTGGAGATATGTACTGATAAACAGCTACCTACGCAGCATGTTCATGTCGTTCCTAAATGAACTTTTATCTCTCTCCCCTCACCACAAATCAGATTCTTCTGAGGAGTTCCCAGTACATTATCCTTTCCCCTGTGTAATTACCTTAACAAGCTCCAGCTGTTTTTATTCTCAGAAGGTTGACTCCCTGATATACAGCTGCCTACCCCCTTCGTAAGTGCAGGTCCTAAATGAGCTTTTTTCTCTGTTCCCTCACCACAATCCAGATTCTTTTGGGGAGTAACCAGTACAGTAACCATACCAGGAAGTACTTAATTTATTAAGCTACTGCTTTTCTTAATCTCAGTAGAGATATTTACTGATAAACAGCTACCTACGCAGCATGTTCATGTCGTTCCTAAATGAGCTTTTATCTCTCTCCCCTCACCACAATCCAGATTCTTTTGGGAAGTTACCAGTACAGTAACCGTACCAGGAAGTACTTAGTTTATTAAGCTACTGCTTTTCTTAATCTCAGTGGAGATATTTACTGATAAACAGCTACCTACGCAGCATGTCCATGTCATTCTTAAATGAGCTTTTATCTCTCTCCCCTCATCACAAATCAGATTCTTCTGAGGAGTTCCCAGTACATTATCCTTTCCCCTGTGTAATTACCTTAACAAGCTCCAGCTGTTTTTATTCTCAGAAGGTTTACTCCCAGATATACAGCTGCCTACCCCCTTCATAAGTGCAGGTCCTTAATGAGATTTTTTCTCTGTTCCCTCACCACAATCCAGATTCTTTTGGGGAGTTACCAGTAAAGTAACTATACCAGGAAGTACTTAATTTATTTTTACTTTTCTTTTTTTACCAGGAAGTACTTAATTTTTTAAACTACTGCTTTTCTTAATCTCAGTGGAGATATTTACTGATAAACAGCTACCTACGCAGCATGTTCATGTAGTTCCTAATTGAGCTTTTATCTCTCTCCCCTCACCACAAATCAGATACTTCTGAGGAGTTCCCAGTACATTATCCTTTCCCCTGTGTAATTACCTTAACAATCCCCAGCTGTTTTGATTCTCAGAAGGTTTACTCCATGATATACAACTGCCTACCCCCTTCGTAAGTGCAGGTCCTAAATGAGCTTTTTTCTCTGTTCCCTCACCACAATCCAGATTCTTTTGGGGAGTTACCAGTACAGTAACCATACCAGGAAGTACTTAATTTATTAAGCTACTGCTTTTCTTAATCTCAGTGGAGATATTTACTGATAAACAGCTACCTAGGCAGCATGTTCATGTCGTTCCTAAATGAGCTTTTATCTCTCTCCCCTCACCACAAATCAGATTCTTCTGAGGAGTTCCCAGTACATTATCCTTTCCGCTGTGTAATTACCTTAACAAGCTCCAGCTGTTTTTATTCTCAGAAGGTTTACTCCCTGATATACAGCTGCCTACCCCCTTCGTAAGTGCAGGTCCTAAATGAGCTTTTTTCTCTGTTCCCTCACCACAATCCAGATACTTTTGGGGAGTTACCAGTACAGTAACCATACCAGGAAGTACTTAATTTATTAAGTTACTGCTTTTCTTAATCTCAGTGGAGATATTTACTGATAAACAGCTACCTACGCAGCATGTTCATGTCGTTCCTAAATGAGCTTTTATCTCTCTCCCCTCACCACAATCAGATTCTTCTGTGGACTTCCCAGTACATTATACTTTCCCATGTGTAATTACCTTAACAAACTCCAGCTGTTTTTATTCTCAGAAGGTTTACTCCCTGATATACAGCTGCCTACCCCCTTCGTAAGTGCAGGTCCTAAATGAGCTTTTTTCTCTGTTGCCTCACCACAATCCAGATTCTTTTGGGGAGTTACCAGAACAGTAACCATACCAGGAAGTACTTAATTTATTAAGCTACTGCTTTTCTTAATCTCAGTGGAGATATTTACTAATAAACAGCTACCTACGCAGCATGTTCATGTCGTTCCTAAATGAGCTTTTATCTGTCTCCCCTCACCACAAATCAGATTCTTCTGAGGAGTTCCCAGTACATTATCCTTTCCCCTGTGTAATTACCTTAACAAGCTCCAGCTGTTTTTATTCTCAGAAGGTTTACTCCCTGATATACAGCTGCCTACCCCCTTCGTAAGTGCAGGTCCTAAATGAGCTTTTTTCTCTGTTCCCTCACCACAATCCAGATTCTTTTGGGGAGTTACTAGTACAGTAACCATACCAGGAAGTACTTAATTTATTAAGCTACTGCTTTTCTTAATCTCAGTGGAGATATTTACTGATAAACAACTACCTACGCAGCATGTTCATGTCGTTCCTAAATGAGCTTTTATCTCTCTCCCCTCACCACAAATCAGATTCTTCTGTGGAGTTCCCAGTACATTATCCTTTCACCTGTGTAATTACCTTAAAAAGCTCCAGCTGTTTTTATTCTCAGAAGGTTTACTCCCTTATATACAGCTGCCTACCCCCTTCGTAAGTGCAGGTCCTAAATGAGCTTTTTTCTCAGTTTCCTCACCACAATCCAGATGCTTTTGGGGAGTTACCAGTACAGTAACCATACCAGGAAGTACTTAATTTATTAAGCTACTGCTTTTCTTAATCTCAGTGGAGATATGTACTGATAAACAGCTACCTACGCAGCATGTTCATGTCGTTCCTAAATGAACTTTTATCTCTCTCCCCTCACCACAAATCATATTCTTCTGAGGAGTTCCCAGTACATTATCCTTTCCCCTGTGTAATTACCTTAACAAGCTCCAGCTGTTTTATTCTCAGAAGGTTGACTCCCTGATATACAGCTGCCTACCCCCTTCGTAAGTGCAGGTCCTAAATGAGCTTTTTTCTCTGTTCCCTCACCACAATCCAGATTCTTTTGGGGAGTTACCAGTACAGTAACCATACCAGGAAGTACTTAATTTACTAAGCTACTGCTTTTCTTAATCTCAGTAGAGATATTTACTGATAAACAGCTACCTACGAAGCATGTTCATGTCGTTCCTAAATGAGCTTTTATCTCTCTCCCCTCACCACAATCCAGATTCTTTTGGGGAGTTACCAGTACAGTAACCGTACCAGGAAGTACTTAGTTTATAAAGCTACTGCTTTTCTTAATCTCAGTGGAGATATTTACTGATAAACTGGTACCTATGCAGCATGTCCATGTCATTCTTAAATGAGCTTTTATCTCTCTCCCCTCATCACAAACCAGATTCTTCTGAGGAGTTCCCAGTACATTATCCTTTCCCCTGTGTAATTACCTTAACAAGCTCCAGCTGTTTTTATTCTCTGAAGGTTTACTCCCAGATATACAGCTGCCTACCCCCTTCATAAGTGCAGGTCCTTAATGAGCTTTTTTCTCTGTTCCCTCACCACAATCCAGATTCTTTTGGGGAGTTACCAGTAAAGTACCTATACCAGGAAGTACTTAATTTATTTTTATTTTTATTTTTTTACCAGGAAGTACTTAATTTTTTAAACTACTGCTTTTCTTAATCTCAGTGGAGATATTTACTGATTAACAGCTACCTACGCAGCATGTTCATGTAGTTCCTAATTGAGCTTTTATCTCTCTCCCCTCACCACAAATCAGATACTTCTGAGGAGTTCCCAGTACATTATCCTTTCCCCTGTGTAATTACCTTAACAATCCCCAGCTGTTTTGATTCTCAGAAGGTTTACTCCATGATATACAACTGCCTACCCCCTTCGTAAGTGCAGGTCCTAAATGAGCTTTTTTCTCTGTTCCCTCACCACAATCCAGATTCTTTTGTGGAGTTACCAGTACAGTAACCATACCAGGAAGTACTTAATTTATTAAGCTACTGCTTTTCTTAATCTCAGTGGAGATATTTACTGATAAACAGCTACCTAAGCAGCATGTTCATGTTTCCTAAATGAGCTTTTATCTCTCTCCCTTCACCACAATCAGATTCTTCTGAGGACTTCCCAGTACATTATCCTTTCCCATGTGTAATTACCTTAACAAACTCCAGCTGTTTTTATTCTCAGAAGGTTTACTCCCTGATATACAGCTGCCTACCCCCTTCGTAAGTGCAGGTCCTAAATGAGCTTTTTTCTCTGTTGCCTCACCACAATCCAGATTCTTTTGGGGAGTTACCAGAACAGTAACCATACCAGGAAGTACTTAATTTATTAAGCTACTGCTTTTCTTAATCTCAGTGGAGATATTTACTAATAAACAGCTACCTACGCAGCATGTTCATGTCGTTCCTGAATGAGCTTTTATCTGTCTCCCCTCACCACAAATCAGATTCTTCTGAGGAGTTCCCAGTACATTATCCTTTCCCCTGTGTAATTACCTTAACAAGCTCCAGCTGTTTTTATTCTCAGAAGGTTTACTCCCTGATATACTGCTGCCTACCCCCTTCGAAAGTGCAGGTCCTAAATGAGCTTTTTTCTCTGTTCCCTCACCACAATCCAGATTCTTTTGGGGAGTTACCAGTACAGTAACCATACCAGGAAGTACTTAATTTATTAAGCTACTGCTTTTCTTAATCTCAGTGGAGATATTTACTGATAAACAGCTAGGTACGCAGCATGTTCATGTCGTTCTTAAATGAGCTTTTATCTCTCTTCCCTCACCACAAATCAGATTCTTCTGAGGAGTTCCCAGTACATTATCCTTTCCCCTGTGTAATTACCTTAACAAGCTCCAGCTGTTTTTATTCTCAGAAGGTTTAGTCCCTGATATACTGCTGCCTACCCCCTTCGTAAGTGCAGGTCCTAAATGAGCTTTTTTCTCTGTTCCCTCACCACAATCCAGAATCTTTTGGGGAGTTACCAGTACAGTATCCATACCAGGAAGTACTTAATTTATTAAGGTAATGCTTTTCTTAATCTCAGTGGAGATATTTACTGATAAACAGCTACCTACGCAGCATGTTCATGTCGTTCCTAAATGAGCTTTTATCTCTCTCCCCTCACCACAAATCAGATTCTTCTGAGGAGTTCCCAGTACATTATCCTTTCCCCTGTGTAATGACCTTAACAAGCTGCAGCTGTTTTTATTCTCAGAAGGTTTACTCCCTGATATACAGCTGCCTACCCCCTTCGAAAGTGCACGTCCTAAATGAGCTTTTTTCTCTCTTCCCTCAGCACAATCCAGATTCTTTTGGGGAGTTACCAGTACAGTAACCATACCAGGAAGTACTTAATTTATTAAGCTACTGCTTTTCTTAATCTCAGTGGAGATATTTACTGATAAACAGCTACCTACGCAGCATGTTCGTGTCGTTCCTAAATGAGCTTTTATCTCTCTCCCCTCACCACAAATCAGATTCTTCTGAGGAGTTCCCAGTACATTATGCTTTCCCCTGTGTAATTACCTTAACAAGCTCCAGCTGTTTTTATTCTCAGAAGGTTTACTCCCTGATATACAGCTGCCTACCCCCTTCGTAAGTGCAGGTCCTAAATGAGCTTTTTTCTCTGTTCCCTCACCACAATCCAGATTCTTTTGGGGAGTTACCAGTACAGTAACCATACCAGGAAGAACTTAATTTATTAAGCTACTGCTTTTCTTAATCTCATTGGAGATATTTACTGATAAACAGCTACCTACGCAGCATGTTCATGTCGTTCCTCAATGAGCTTTTATCTCTCTCCCCTCACCAAAAATCAGATTCTTCTGAGGAGTTCACAGTACATTATCCTTTCCCCTGTATAATTACCTTAACAAGCTCCAGCTGTTTTTATTCTCAGAAGGTTTACTCCCTGATATACTGCTGCCTACCCCCTTCGTAAGTGCAGGTCCTAAATGAGCATTTTTCTCTGTTCCCTCACCACAATCCAGATTCTTTTGGGGAGTTACCAGTACAGTATCCATACGAGGAAGTACTTAATTTATTAAGCTACTGCTTTTCTTAATCTCAGTGGAGATATCTACTGATAATCAGCTACCTACGCAGCATGTTCATGTCGTTCCTAAATGAGCTTTTATCTCTCTCCCCTCACCACAAATCAGATTCTTCTGAGGAGTTCCCAGTACATTATCCTTTCCCCTGTGTAATTACCTTAACAAGCTCCAGCTGTTTTTATTCTCAGAATGTTTACTCCCTGATATACAACTGCCTACCCCCTTCGTAAGTGAAGGTCCTAAATGAGCTTTTTTTCTCTGTTCCCTCACCACAATCCCAATTGTTTTGGGGAGTTACCAGAACAGTAACCATACGAGGAAGTACTTAATTTATTAAGCTACTGCTTTTCTTAATCTCAGTGGAGATATTTACTGATAAACAGCTACCTACGCAGCATGTTCATGTCGTTCCTAAATGAGCTTTTATCTCTCTCCCCTCACCACAAATCAGATTCTTCTGAGGAGTTCCCAGTACATTATCCTTTCCCCTGTATAATTACATTAACAAGCTCCAGCTGTTTTTATTCTCAGAAGGTTTACTCCCTGATATACAGCTGCCTACCCCCTTCGTAAGTGCATGTCCTAAATGAGCTTTTTTCTCTGTTCCCTCACAACAATCCAGATTCTTTTGGGGAGTTACCAGTACAGTAACCATACCAGGAAGTACTTAATTTATTAAGCTACTGCTTTTCTTAATCTCAGTGGAGACATGTACTGATAAACAGCTACCTACGCAGCATGTTCATGTCGTTCCTAAATGAGCTTTTATCTCTCTCCCCTCACCACAAATTAGATTCTTCTGAGGAGTTCCCAGTACATTATCCTTTCCCCTGTGTAATTACCTTATCAAGCTCCAGCTGTTTTTATTCTCAGAAGGTTTACTCCCTGATATACAGCTGCCTACCCCCTTCGTAAGTGCAGGTCCTAAATGAGCTTTTTTCTCTGTTCCCTCACCACAATCCAGATTTTCTTTGGGAGTTACCAGTACAGTAAACATACCAGGAAGTACTTAATTCATTAAGCTACTGCTTTTCTTAATCTCAGTGGAGATATTTACTGATAAACAGCTACGTACGCAGCATGTTCATGTCGTTCCTAAATGAGCTTTTATCTCTCTCCCCTCACCACAAATTAGATTCTTCTGAGGAGTTCCCAGTACATTATCCTTTCCCCTGTGTTATTACCTTATCAAGCTCCAGCTGTTTTTATTCTCAGAAGGTGTACTCCCTGATATACAGCTGCCTACCCCCTTCGTAAGTGCAGGTCCTAAATGAGCTTTTTTCTCTGTTCCCTCACCACAATCCAGATTCTTTTGGGGAGTTACCAGTACAGTAACCATACCAGGAAGTACTTAATTTATTAAGCTACTGCTTTTCTTAATCTCAGTGGAGATATTTACTGATAAACAGCTACCTACGCAGCATGTTCATGTCGTTCCTAAATGAGCTTTTATCTCTCTCCCCTCACCACAAATCGGATTCTTTTGAGGAGTTCCCAGTACATTATCCTTTCCCCTGTGTAATTACCTTAACAAGCTCCAGCTGTTTTTATTCTCAGAAGGTTTACTCCCTGATATACAGCTGCCTACCCCCTTCGTAAGTGCAGGTCCTAAATGAGCTTTTTTCTCTGTTCCCTCACCACAATCCAGATTCTTTTGGGGAGTTACCAGTACAGTAACCATACCAGGAAGTACTTAATTTATTAAGCTACTGCTTTTCTTAATCTCAGTGGAGATATTTACTGATAAACAGCTACCTACGCAGCATGTTCATGTCGTTCTTAAATGAGCTTTTATCTCTCTCCCCTCACCACAAATCAGATTCTTCTGAGGAGTTCCCAGTACATTATCCTTTCCCCTGTGTAATTACTTTAACAAGCTCCAGCTGTTTTTATTCTCAGAAGGTTTACTCCCTGATATACAGCTGCCTACCCCCTTCGAAAGTGCAGGTCCTAAATGAGCTTTTTTCTCTGTTCCCTCAGCACAATCCAGATTCTTTTGGGGAGTTACCAGTACAGTAACCATACCAGGAAGTACTTAATTTATTAAGCTACTGCTTTTCTTAATCTCAGTGGAGATATTTACTGATAAACAGCTACCTACGCAGCATGTTCATGTCGTTCCTAAATGAGCTTTTATCTCTCTTCCCTCACCACAAATCAGATTCTTCTGAGCAGTTCCCAATACATGATCCTTTCCCCTGTATAATTACATTAACAAGCTCCAGCTGTTTTTATTCTCAGAAGGTTTACTCCCTGATATACAGCTGCCTACCCCCTTCGTAAGTGCAGGTCCTAAATGAGCTTTTTTCTCTGTTCCCTCACAACAATCCAGATTCTTTTGGGGAGTTACCAGTACAGTAACCATACCAGGAAGTACTTAATTTATTAAGCTACTGCTTTTCTTAATCTCAGTGGAGATATTTACTGATAAACAGCTACGTACGCAGCATGTTCATGTCGTTCCTAAATGAGCTTTTATCTCTCTCCCCTCACCACAAATCAGATTCTTCTGAGGAGTTCCCAGTACATTATCCTTTCCCCTGTGTAATTACCTTAACAAGCTCCAGCTGTTTTTATTCTCAGAAGGTTTACTCCCTGATATACTGCTGCCTACCCCCTTCGTAAGTGCAGGTCCTAAATGAGCTTTTTTCTCTGTTCCCTCACCACAATCCAGATTCTTTTGGGGAGTTACCAGTACAGTAACCATACCAGGAAGTACTTAATTTATTAAGCTACTGCTTTTCTTAATCTGAGTGGAGATATTTACTGATAAACAGCTACCTACGCAGCATGTTCATGTCGTTCCTAAATGAGCTTTTATCTCTCTCCCCTCACCACAAATCAGATTCTTCTGAGGAGTACCCAGTACATTATCCTTTCCCATTTGTAATTACCTTAACAAGCTCCAGCTGTTTTTATTTTCAGAAGGTTTACTCCCTGATATACCGCTGCCTACCCCCTTCGAAAGTGCAGGTCCTAAATGAGCTTTTTTCTCAGTTTCCTCACCACAATCCAGATTCTTTTGGGGAGTTACCAGTACAGAAACCATACAAGGAAGTACTTAATTTATTAACCTACTGCTTTTCTTAATCTCAGTGGAGATATTTACTGATAAACAGCTACCTACGCAACATGTTCCTGTCGTTCCTAAGTGAGCTTTTATCTCTCTCCCCTCACCACAAATCAAATTCTTCAGAGGAGTTCCCAGTACATTATCCTTTCCCCTGTGTAATTACCTTAACAAGCTCCAGCTGTTTTTATACTCAGAATTTATACTCCCTGAAATACAGCTGCCTACCTCCTTCGTAAGTGCAGGTCCTAAATGAGCTTTTTTCTCTGTTCCCTCACCACAATCCAGATTCTTTTGGGGAGTTACCAGTAGAGTATCCATACGAGGAAGTACTTAATTTATTAAGCTACTGCTTTTCTTAATCTCAGTGGAGATATTTACTGATAAACAGCTACGTACGCAGAATGTTCATGTCGTTCCTAAATGAGCTTTTATCTCTCACCGCTCACCACAAATCAGATTCTTCTGAGGACTTCCCAGTACATTATCCTTTCCCCTGTGTAATTACCTTAACAAGCTCCAGCTGTTTTTATTCTCAGAAGGATTACTCCCTGATATACAGCTGCCTACCCCCTTCGTAAGAGCAGGTCCTAAATGAGCTTTTTTCTCTGTTCCCTCACCACAATCCAGATTCTTTTGGGGAGTTACCAGTACAGTAACCATACCAGGAAGTACTTAATTTTTTAAGGTACTGCTTTTCTAAATCTCAGTGGAGATATTTACTGATAAACAGCTACCTACGCAGCATGTTCATGTCGTTCCTAAATGAGCTTTTATCTCTCTCCCCTCACCACAAAACAGATTCTTCTGAGGAGTTCCCAGTACATTATCCTTTCCCCTGTGTAATTATCTTAACAAGCTCCAGCAGTTTTTATTCTCAGAAGGTTTACTCCCTGATATACTGCTGCCTACCCCCTTCGAAAGTGCAGGTCCTAAATGAGCTTTTTTCTCTGTTCCCTCACCACAATCCAGATTCTTTTGTGGAGTTACCAATACAGTAACCATACCAGGAAGTACTTAATTTATTAAGCTACTGCTTTTCTTAATCTCAGTGGAGATATTTACTGATAAACATCTAGGTACGCAGCATGTTCATGTCGTTCTTAAATGAGCTTTTATCTCTCTTCCCTCACCACAAATCAGATTCTTCTGAGGAGTTCCCAGTACATTATCCTTTCCCCTGTGTAATTACCTTAACAAGCTCCAGCTGTTTTTATTCTCAGAAGGTTTAGTCCCTGATATACTGCTGCCTACCCCCTTCGTAAGTGCAGGTCCTAAATGAGCTTTTTTCTCTGTTCCCTCACCACAATCCAGAATCTTTTGGGGAGTTACCAGTACAGTATCCATACCAGGAAGTACTTAATTTATTAAGGTAATGCTTTTCTTAATCTCAGTCTAGATATTTACTGATAAACAGCTACCTACGCAGCATGTTCATGTCGTTCCTAAATGAGCTTTTATCTCTCTCCCCTCACCACAAATCAGATTCTTCTGAGGAGTTCCCAGTACATTATCCTTTCCCCTGTGTAATTACCTTAACAAGCTGCAGCTGTTTTTATTCTCAGAAGGTTTACTCCCTGATATACAGCTGCCTACCCCCTTCGAAAGTGCACGTCCTAAATGAGCTTTTTTCTCTCTTCCCTCAGCACAATCCAGATTCTTTTGGGGAGTTACCAGTACAGTAACCATACCAGGAAGTACTTAATTTATTAAGCTACTGCTTTTCTTAATCTCAGTGGAGATATTTACTGATAAACAGCTACCTACGCAGCATGTTCGTGTCGTTCCTAAATGAGCTTTTATCTCTCTCCACTCACCACAAATCAGATTCTTCTGAGGAGTTCCCAGTACATTATCCTTTCCCCTGTGTAATTACCTTAACAAGCTCCAGCTGTTTTTATTCTCAGAAGGTTTACTCCCTGATATACAGCTGCCTACCCCCTTCGTAAGTGCAGGTCCTAAATGAGCTTTTTTCTCTGTTCCCTCACCACAATCCAGATTCTTTTGGGGAGTTACCAGTACAGTAACCATACCAGGAAGAACTTAATTTATTAAGCTACTGCTTTTCTTAATCTCATTGGAGATATTTACTGATAAACAGCTACCTACGCAGCATGTTCATGTCGTTCCTCAATGAGCTTTTATCTCTCTCCCCTCACCAAAAATCAGATTCTTCTGAGGAGTTCACAGTACATTATCCTTTCCCCTGTATAATTACCTTAACAAGCTCCAGCTGTTTTTATTCTCAGAAGGTTTACTCCCTGATATACTGCTGCCTACCCCCTTCGTAAGTGCAGGTCCTAAATGAGCATTTTTCTCTGTTCCCTCACCACAATCCAGATTCTTTTGGGGAGTTACCAGTACAGTATCCATACGAGGAAGTACTTAATTTATTAAGCTACTGCTTTTCTTAATCTCAGTGGAGATATCTACTGATAATCAGCTACCTACGCAGCATGTTCATGTCGTTCCTAAATGAGCTTTTATCTCTCTCCCCTCACCACAAATCAGATTCTTCTGAGGAGTTCCCAGTACATTATCCTTTCCCCTGTGTAATTACCTTAACAAGCTCCAGCTGTTTTTATTCTCAGAATGTTTACTCCCTGATATACAACTGCCTACCCCCTTCGTAAGTGCAGGTCCTAAATGAGCTTTTTTTCTCTGTTCCCTCACCACAATCCCAATTGTTTTGGGGAGTTACCAGAACAGTAACCATACGAGGAAGTACTTAATTTATTAAGCTACTGCTTTTCTTAATCTCAGTGGAGATATTTACTGATAAACAGCTACCTACGCAGCATGTTCATATCGTTCCTAAATGAGCTTTTATCTCTCTCCCCTCACCACAAATCAGATTCTTCTGAGGAGTTCCCAGTACATTATCCTTTCCCCTGTGTAATTACTTTAACAAGCTCTAGCTGTTTTTATTCTCAGAAGGTTTACTCCCTGATATACAGCTGCCTACCCCCTTCGTAAGTGCAGGTCCTAAATGAGCTTTTTTCTCTGTTCCCTCACCACAATCCAGATTGTTTTGGGGAGTTACCACTACAGTAACCATACCAGGAAGTACTTAATTTATTAAGCTACTGCTTTTCTTAATCTCAGTGGAGATATTTACTGATAAACAGCTACGTACGCAGCATGTTCATGTCGTTCCTAAATGAGCTTTTATCTCTCTCCCCTCACCACAAATCAGATTCTTCTGAGGAGTTCCCAGTACATTATCCTTTCCCCTGTGTAATTACCTTATCAAGCTCCAGCTGTTTTTATTCTCAGAAGGTTTACTCCCTGATATACAGCTGCCTACCCCCTTCGTAAGTGCAGGTCCTAAATGAGCTTTTTTCTCTGTTCCCTCACCACAATCCAGATTGTTTTGGGGAGTTACCACTACAGTAACCATACCAGGAAGTACTTAATTTATTAAGCTACTGCTTTTCTTAATCTCAGTGGAGATATTTACTGATAAACACCTACCTACGCAGCATGTTCATGTCGTTCCTAAATGAGCTTTTATCTCTCTCCCCTCACCACAAATTAGATTCTTCTGAGGAGTTCCCAGTACATTATCCTTTCCCCTGTGTAATTACCTTATCAAGCTCCAGCTGTTTTTATTCTCAGAAGGTTTACTCCCTGATATACAGCTGCCTACCCCCTTCGTAAGTGCAGGTCCTAAATGAGCTTTTTTCTCTGTTCCCTCACCACAATCCAGATTTTCTTTGGGAGTTACCAGTACAGTAAACATACCAGGAAGTACTTAATTCATTAAGCTACTGCTTTTCTTAATCTCAGTGGAGATATTTACTGATAAACAGCTACGCACGCAGCATGTTCATGTCGTTCCTAAATGAGCTTTTATCTCTCTCCCCTCACCACAAATCAGATTCTTCTGAGGAGTTCCCAGTACATTATCCTTTCCCCTGTGTAATTACCTTAACAAGCTCCAGCTGTTTTTATTCTCAGAAGGTTTACTCCCTGATATACAGCTGCCTACCCCCTTCGTAAGTGCAGGTCCTAAATGAGCTTTTTTCTCTGTTCCCTCACCACAATCCAGATTTTCTTTGGGAGTTACCAGTACAGTAAACATACCAGGAAGTACTTAATTCATTAAGCTACTGCTTTTCTTAAACTCAGTGGAGATATTTACTGTTAAACAGCTATGTACGCAGCATGTTCATGTCGTTCCTAAATGAGCTTTTATCTCTCTCCCCTCACCAAAAATCAGATTCTTCTTAGGAGTTCCCAGTACATTATCCTTTCCCCTGTGTAATTACCTTAACAAGCTCCAGCTGTTTTTATTCTCAGAAGGTTTACTCCCTGATATACAGCTGCCTACCCCCTTCGTAAGTGCAGGTCCTAAATGAGCTTTTTTCTCTGTTCCCTCACCACAATCCAGATTCTTTTGGGGAGTTACCAGTACAGTAACCATACCAGGAAGTACTTAATTTATTAAGCTACTGCTTTTCTTAATCTAAGTGGAGATATTTACTGATAAACAGCTACCTACGCAGCATGTTCATGTCGTTCCTAAATGAGCTTTTATCTCTCTCCCCTCACCACAAATCAGATTCTTCTGAGCAGTTCCCAATACATGATCCTTTCCCCTGTATAATTACCTTAACAAGCTCCAGCTGTTTTTATTCTCAGAAGGTTTACTCCCTGATATACAGCTGCCTACCCCCTTCATAAGTGCAGGTCCTAAATGAGTTTTTTTCTCTGTTCCCTCACAACAATCCAGATTCTTTTGGGGAGTTACCATTACAGTAACCATACCAGGAAGTACTTAATTTATTAAGCTACTGCTTTTCTTAATCTCAGTGGAGATATTGACTGATAAACAGCTACCTATGCTGCATGTTAATGTCGATCCTAAATGAGCTTTTATCTCTCTCCCCTCACCACAAATCAGATTCTTCTGAGGAGTTCCCAGTACATTATCCTTTCCCCTGTGTAATTACCTTAACAAGCTCCAGCTGTTTTTATTCTCAGAAGGTTTACTCCCTGATATACAGCTGCCTACCCCCTTCGTAAGTGCAGGTCCTAAATGAGCTTTTTTCTCTGTTCCCTCACCACAATCCAGATTCTTTTGGGGAGTTACCAGTAGAGTAACCATACCAGGAAGTACTTAATTTATTAAGCTACTGCTTTTCTTAATCTCAGTGGAGATATTTACTGATAAACAGCTACGTACTCACATGTTCATGTCGTTCCTAAATGAGCTTTTATCTCTCTCGCCTCACCACAAATCGGATTCTTTTGAGGAGTTCCCAGTACATTATCCTTTCCCCTGTGTAATTACCTTAACAAGCTCCAGCTGTTTTTATTCTCAGAAGTTTTACTCCCTGATATACAGCTGCCTACCCCCTTCGTAAGTGCAGGTCCTAAATGAGCTTTTTTCTCTGTTCCCAAACCACAGTCCAGATTGTTTGGGGAGTTACCAGTACAGTAAACATACCAGGAAGTACTTAATTTATTGAGCTACTGCTTTTCTTAATTTCAGTGGAGATATGTACTGATAAACAGCTACCTACGCAGCATGTTCATGTCGTTCTTAAATGAGCTTTTATCTCTCTCCCCTCACCACAAATCAGATTCTTCTGAGGAGTTCCCAGTACATTATCCTTTCCCCTGTGTAATTACCTTAACAAGCTCCAGCTGTTTTTATTCTCAGAAGGTTTACTCCCTGATATACAGCTGCCTACCCCCTTCGTAAGTGCAGGTCCTAAATGAGCTTTTTTCTCTGTTCCCTCACCACAATCCAGATTCTTTTGGGGAGTTACCAGTACAGTAACCATACCAGGAAGTACTTAATTTATTAAGCTACTGCTTTTCTTAATCTCAGTGGAGATATTTACTGATAAACAGCTACCTACGCAGCATGTTCATGTCGTTCCTAAATGAGCTTTTAACTCTCTCCCCTCACCACAAATCAGATTCTTCTGAGGAGTTCCCAGTACATTATCCTTTCCCCTGTGTAATTACCTTAACAAGCTCCAGTTGTTTTTATTCTCAGAGGGTTTACTCACTGATATACAGCTGCCTACCCCCTTCGTAAATGCAGGTCTTAAATGAGCTTTTTTCTCTGTTCCCTCACCACAATACAGATTCTTTTGGGGAGTTACCAGTACAGTAACCATACCAGGAAGTACTTAATTTATTAAGCTACTGCTTTTCTTAATCTCAGTGGAGATATTTACTGATAAACAGCTTCGTACGCAGCATGTTCATGTCGTTCCTAAATGAGCTTTTATCTCTCTCGCCTCACCACAAATCAGATTCCTCTGAGGAGTTCCCAGTACATTATCCTATCCCCTGTGTAATTACCTTAACAAGCTCCAGCTGTTTTTATTCTCAGAATGTTTACTCCCTGATATACAACTGCCTACCCCCTTCGTAAGTGCAGGTCCTAAATGAGCTTTTTTTCTCTGTTCCCTCACCACAATCCCGATTGTTTTGGGGAGTTACCAGAACAGTAACCATACGAAAAAGTACTTAATTTATTAAGCTACTGCTTTTCTTAATCTCAGTGGAGATATTTACTGATAAACAGCTACCTACGCAGCATGTTCATGTCGTTCCTAAATGAGCTTTTATCTCTCACCCCTCACCACAAATCAGATTCTTCTGAGGAGTTCCCAGTACATTATCCTTTCCCCTGTGTAATTACTTTAACAAGCTCCAGCTGTTTTTATTCTCAGAAGGTTTACTCCCTGATATACAGCTGCCTACCCCCTTCGTAAGTGCGGTTCCTAAATGAGCTTTTTTCTCTGTTCCCTCACCACAATCCAGATTGTTTTGGGGAGTTACCAGTACAGTAACCATACCAGGAAGTACTTAATTTATTAAGCTACTGCTTTTCTTAATCTCAGTGGAGATATTTACTGATAAACAGCTACGTACGCAGCATGTTCATGTCGTTCCTAAATGAGCTTTTATCTCTCTCCCCTCACCACAAATCAGATTCTTCTGAGGAGTTCCCAGTACATTATCCTTTCCCCTGTGTAATTACCTTAACAAGCTCCAGCTGTTTTTATTCTCAGAAGGTTTACTCCCTGATATACAGCTGCCTACCCCCTTCGAAAGTGCAGGTCATAAATGAGCTTTTTTCTCTGTTCCCTCAGCACAATCCAGATTCTTTTGGGGAGTTACCAGTACAGTAACCATACCAGGAAATACTGAATTTATTAAGCTACTTCTTTTCTTAATCTCAGTGGAGATATTTACTGATAAACAGCTACCTACGCAGCATGTTCATGTCGTTCCTAAATGAGCTTTTATCTCTCTTCCCTCACCACAAATCAGATTCTTCTGAGCAGTTCCCAATACATGATCCTTTCCCCTGTATAATTACCTTAACAAGCTCCAGCTGTTTTTATTCTCAGAAGGTTTACTCCCTGATATACAGCTGCCTACCTCCTTCGTAAGTGCAGGTCCTAAATGAGCTTTTTTCTCTGTTCCCTCACAACAATCCAGATTCTTTTGGGGAGTTACCAGTACAGTAACCATACCAGGAAGTACTTAATTTATTAAGCTACTGCTTTTCTTAATCTCAGTGGAGACATGTATTGATAAACAGCTACCTACGCAGCATGTTCATGTCGTTCCTAAATGAGCATTTATCTCTCTCCCCTCACCACAAATTAGATTCTTCTGAGGAGTTCCCAGTACATTATCCTTTCCCCTGTGTAATTACCTTATCAAGCTCCAGCTGTTTTTATTCTCAGAAGGTTTACTCCCTGATATACAGCTGCCTACCCCCTTCGTAAGTGCAGGTCCTAAATGAGCTTTTTTCTCTGTTCCCTCACCACAATCCAGATTTTCTTTGTGAGTTACCCGTACAGTAAACATACCAGGAAGTACTTAATTCATTAAGCTACTGCTTTTCTTAATCTCAGTGGAGATATTTACTGATAAACAGCTACGTACGCAGCATGTTCATGTCGTTCCTAAATGAGCTTTTATCTCTCTCCCCTCACCACAAATCAGATTCTTCTGAGGAGTTCCCAGTACATTATCCTTTCCCCTGTGTAATTACCTTAACAAGCTCCAGCTGTTTTTATTCTCAGAAGGTTTACTCCCTGATATACAGCTGCCTACCCCCTTCGTAAGTGCAGGTCCTAAATGAGCTTTTTTCTCTGTTCCCTCACCACAATCCAGATTCTTTTGGGGAGTTACCAGTACAGTAACCATACCAGGAAGTACTTAATTTATTAAGCTACTGCTTTTCTTAATCTCAGTGGAGATATTTACTGATAAACAGCTACCTACGCAGCATGTTCATGTCGTTCCTAAATGAGCTTTTATCTCTCTACCCTCACCACAAATCAGATTCTTCTGAGCAGTTCCCAATACATGATCCTTTTCCCTGTATAATTACCTTAACAAGCTCCAGCTGTTTTTATTCTCAGAAGGTTTACTCCCTGATATACAGCTGCCTAACCCCTTCGTAAGTGCAGGTCCTAAATGAGCTTTTTTCACTGTTCCCTCACAACAATCCAGATTCTTTTGGGGAGTTACCAGTACAGTAACCATACCAGGAAGTACGTAATTTATTAAGCTACTGCTTTTCTTAATCTCAGTGGAGACATGTACTGATAAACAGCTACCTACGCAGCATGTTCATGTCGTTCCTAAATGAGCTTTTATCTCTCTCCCCTCACCACAAATTAGATTCTTCTGAGGAGTTCCCAGTACATTATCCTTTCCCCTGTGTAATTACCTTATCAAGCTCCAGCTGTTTTTATTCTCAGAAGGTTTACTCCCTGATATACAGCTGCCTACCCCCTTCTTAAGTGCAGGTCCTAAATGAGCTTTTTTCTCTGTTCCCTCACCACAATCCAGATTCTTTTGGGGAGTTACCAGTACAGTAACCATACCAGGAAGTACTTAATTTATTAAGCTACTGCTTTTCTTAATCTCAGTGGAGATATTTACTGATAAACAGCTACCTACGCAGCATGTTCATGTCGTTCCTAAATGAGCTTTTATCTCTCTCCCCTCACCACAAATCAGATTCTTCTGAGGAGTACCCAGTACATTATCCTTTCCCATTTGTAATTACCTTAACAAGCTCCAGCTGTTTTTATTTTCAGAAGGTTTACTCCCTGATATACCGCTGCCTACCCCCTTCGAAAGTGCAGGTCCTAAATGAGCTTTTTTCTCTGTTCCCTCACCACAATCCAGATTCTTTTGGGGAGTTACCAGTACAGAAACCATACAAGGAAGTACTTAATTTATTAACCTACTGCTTTTCTTAATCTCAGTGGAGATATTTACTGATAAACAGCTACCTACGCAACATGTTCCTGTCGTTCCTAAGTGAGCTTTTATCTCTCTCCCCTCACCACAAATCAGATTCTTCAGAGGAGTTCCCAGTACATTATCCTTTCCCCTGTGTAATTACCTTAACAAGCTCCAGCTGTTTTTATACTCAGAAGTTATACTCCCTGAAATACAGCTGCCTACCTCCTTCGTAAGTGCAGGTCCTAAATGAGCTTTTTTCTCTGTTCCCTCACCACAATTCAGATTCTTTTGGGGAGTTACCAGTAGAGTATCCATACGAGGAAGTACTTAATTTATTAAGCTACTGCTTTTCTTAATCTCAGTGGAGATATTTACTGATAAACAGCTAGGTACGCAGCATGTTCATGTCGTTCTTAAATGAGCTTTTATCTTTCTCCCCTCACCACAAATCAGATTCTTCTGAGGAGTTCCCAGTACATTATCCTTTCCCCTGTGTAATTACCTTAACAAGCTCCAGCTGTTTTTATTCTCAGAAGGTTTAGTCCCTGATATACTGCTGCCTACCCCCTTCGTAAGTGCAGGTCCTAAATGAGCTTTTTTCTCTGTTCCCTCACCACAATCCAGATTCTTTTGGGGAGTTACCAGTACAGTATCCATACCAGGAAGTACTTAATTTATTAAGGTAATGCTTTTCTTAATCTCAGTGGAGATATTTACTGATAAACAGCTACCTACGCAGCATGTTCATGTCGTTCCTAAATGAGCTTTTATCTCTCTCCCCTCACCACAAATCAGATTCTTCTGAGGAGTTCCCAGTACATTATCCTTTCCCCTGTGTAATTACCTTAACAAGCTGCAGCTGTTTTTATTCTCAGAAGGTTTACTCCCTGATATACAGCTGCCTACCCCCTTCGAAAGTGCACGTCCTAAATGAGCTTTTTTCTCTCTTCCCTCAGCACAATCCAGATTCTTTTGGGGAGTTACCAGTACAGTAACCATACCAGGAAGTACTTAATTTATTAAGCTACTGCTTTTCTTAATCTCAGTGGAGATATTTACTGATAAACAGCTACCTACGCAGCATGTTCATGTCGTTCCTAAATGAGCTTTTATCTCTCTCCCCTCACCACAAATCAGATTCTTCTGAGGAGTTCCCAGTACATTATCCTTTCCCCTGTGTAATTACCTTAACAAGCTCCAGCTGTTTTTATTCTCAGAAGGTTTACTCCCTGATATACAGCTGCCTACCCCCTTCGTAAGTGCAGGTCCTAAATGAGCTTTTTTCTCTGTTCCCTCACCACAATCCAGATTCTTTTGGGGAGTTACCAGTACAGTAACCATACCAGGAAGAACTTAATTTATTAAGCTACTGCTTTTCTTAATCTCATTGGAGATATTTACTGATAAACAGCTACCTACGCAGCATGTTCATGTCGTTCCTCAATGAGCTTTTATCTCTCTCCCCTCACCAAAAATCAGATTCTTCTGAGGAGTTCACAGTACATTATCCTTTAACCTGTATAATTACCTTAACAAGCTCCAGCTGTTTTTATTCTCAGAAGGTTTACTCCCTGATATACTGCTGCCTACCCCCTTCGTAAGTGCAGGTCCTAAATGAGCATTTTTCTCTGTTCCCTCACCACAATCCAGATTCTTTTGGGGAGTTACCAGTACAGTATCCATACCAGGAAGTACTTAATTTATTAAGCTACTGCTTTTCTTAATCTCAGTGGAGATATCTACTGATAATCAGCTACCTACGCAGCATGTTCATGTCGTTCCTAAATGAGCTTTTATCTCTCTCCCCTCACCACAAATCAGATTCTTCTGAGGAGTTCCCAGTACATTATCCTTTCCCCTGTGTAATTACCTTAACAAGCTCCAGCTGTTTTTATTCTCAGAAGGTTTACTCCCTGATATACAGCTGCCTACCCCCTTCGTAAGTGCAGGTCCTAAATGAGCTTTTTTCTCTGTTGTCTCAACACAATCCAGATTCTTTTGTGGAGTTACCAGTACAGTAACCATACCAGGAAGTACTTAATTCATTAAGCTACTGCTTTTCTTAAACTCAGTGGAGATATTTACTGTTAAACAGCTACGTACGCAGCATGTTCATGTCGTTCCTAAATGAGCTTTTATCTCTCTCCCCTCACCAAAAATCAGATTCTTCTTAGGAGTTCCCAGTACATTATCCTTTCCCCTGTGTAATTACCTTAACAAGCTCCAGCTGTTTTTATTCTCAGAAGGTTTACTCCCTGATATACAGCTGCCTACCCCCTTCGTAAGTGCAGGTCCTAAATGAGCTTTTTTCTCTGTTCCCTCACCACAATCCAGATTGTTTTGGGGAGTTACCAGTACAGTAACCATACCAGGAAGTACTTAATTTATTAAGCTACTGCTTTTCTTAATCTCAGTGGAGATATTTACTGATAAACAGCTACGTACGCAGCATGTTCATGTCGTTCCTAAATGAGCTTTTATCTCTCTCCCCTCACCACAAATCAGATTCTTCTGAGGAGTTCCCAGTACATTATCCTTTCCCCTGTGTAATTACTTTAACAAGCTCCAGCTGTTTTTATTCTCAGAAGGTTTACTGCCTGATATACAGCTGCCTACCCCCTTCGTAAGTGCAGGTCCTAAATGAGCTTTTTTCTCTGTTCCCTCACCACAATCCAGATTCTTTTGGGGAGTTACCAGTACAGAAACCATACAAGGAAGTACTTAATTTATTAACCTACTGCTTTTCTTAATCTCAGTGGAGATATTTACTGATAAACAGCTACCTACGCAACATGTTCCTGTCGTTCCTAAGTGAGCTTTTATCTCTCTCCCCTCACCACAAATCAGATTCTTCAGAGGAGTTCCAAGTACATTATCCTTTCCCCTGTGTAATTACCTTAACAAGCTCCAGCTGTTTTTATACTCAGAAGTTATACTCCCTGAAATACAGCTGCCTACCTCCTTCGTAAGTGCAGGTCCTAAATGAGCTTTTTTCTCTGTTCCCTCACCACAATCCAGATTCTTTTGGGGAGTTACCAGTAGAGTATCCATACGAGGAAGTACTTAATTTATTAAGCTACTGCTTTTCTTAATCTCAGTGGAGATATTTACTGATAAACAGCTACGTACGCAGAATGTTCATGTCGTTCCTAAATGAGCTTTTATCTCTCACCGCTCACCAAAAATCAGATTCTTCTGAGGACTTCCCAGTACATTATCCTTTCCCCTGTGTAATTACCTTAACAAGCTCCAGCTGTTTTTATTCTCAGAAGGATTACTCCCTGATATACAGCTGCCTACCCCCTTCGTAAGAGCAGGTCCTAAATGAGCTTTTTTCTCTGTTCCCTCACCACAATCCAGATTCTTTTGGGGAGTTACCAGTACAGTAACCATACCAGGAAGTACTTAATTTTTTAAGGTACTGCTTTTCTTAATCTCAGTGGAGATATTTACTGATAAACAGCTACCTACGCAGCATGTTCATGTCGTTCCTAAATGAGCTTTTATCTCTCTCCCCTCACCACAAATCAGATTCTTCTGAGGAGTTCCCAGTA
The DNA here is from genome assembly GCF_023159225.1 of Perognathus longimembris pacificus. Lineage (NCBI taxonomy): Eukaryota > Metazoa > Chordata > Mammalia > Rodentia > Heteromyidae > Perognathus > Perognathus longimembris. Next base: position 36,797 of record NW_025958903.1, on the reverse strand, counting down.
CATTATCCTTTCCCCTGTGTAATTATCTTAACAAGCTCCAGCAGTTTTTATTCTCAGAAGGTTTACTCCCTGATATACTGCTGCCTACCCCCTTCGAAAGTGCAGGTCCTAAATGAGCTTTTTTCTCTGTTCCCTCACCACAATCCAGATTCTTTTGGGGAGTTACCAGTACAGTATCCATACCAGGAAGTACTTAATTTATTAAGGTAATGCTTTTCTTAATCTCAGTGGAGATATTTACTGATAAACAGCTACCTACGCTGCATGTTCATGTCGTTCCTAAATGAGCTTTTATCTCTCTCCCCTCACCACAAATCAGATTCTTCTGAGGAGTTCCCAGTACATTATCCTTTCCCCTGTGTAATTACCTTAACAAGCTCCAGCTGTTTTTATTCTCAGAAGTTTTACTCCCTGATATACAGCTGCCTACCCCCTTCGTAAGTGCAGGTCCTAAATGAGCTTTTTTCTCTGTTCCCAAACCACAGTCCAGATTGTTTGGGGAGTTACCAGTACAGTAAACATACCAGGAAGTACTTAATTTATTGAGCTACTGCTTTTCTTAATTTCAGTGGAGATATGTACTGATAAACAGCTACCTACGCAGCATGTTCATGTCGTTCTTAAATGAGCTTTTATCTCTCTCCCCTCACCACAAATCAGATTCTTCTGAGGAGTTCCCAGTACATTATCCTTTCCCCTGTGTAATTACCTTAACAAGCTCCAGCTGTTTTTATTCTCAGAAGGTTTACTCCCTGATATACAGCTGCCTACCCCCTTCGTAAGTGCAGGTCCTAAATGAGCTTTTTTCTCTGTTCCCTCACCACAATCCAGATTCTTTTGGGGAGTTACCAGTACAGTAACCATACCAGGAAGTACTTAATTTATTAAGCTACTGCTTTTCTTAATCTCAGTGGAGATATTTACTGATAAACAGCTACCTACGCAGCATGTTCATGTCGTTCCTAAATGAGCTTTTAACTCTCTCCCCTCACCACAAATCAGATTCTTCTGAGGAGTTCCCAGTACATTATCCTTTCCCCTGTGTAATTACCTTAACAAGCTCCAGTTGTTTTTATTCTCAGAAGGTTTACTCACTGATATACAGCTGCCTACCCCCTTCGTAAATGCAGGTCTTAAATGAGCTTTTTTCTCTGTTCCCTCACCACAATACAGATTCTTTTGGGGAGTTACCAGTACAGTAACCATACCAGGAAGTACTTAATTTATTAAGCTACTGCTTTTCTTAATCTCAGTGGAGATATTTACTGATAAACAGCTTCGTACGCAGCATGTTCATGTCGTTCCTAAATGAGCTTTTATCTCTCTCCCCTCACCACAAATCAGATTCCTCTGAGGAGTTCCCAGTACATTATCCTTTCCCCTGTGTAATTACCTTAACAAGCTCCAGCTGTTTTTATTCTCAGAATGTTTACTCCCTGATATACAACTGCCTACCCCCTTCGTAAGTGCAGGTCCTAAATGAGCTTTTTTTCTCTGTTCCCTCACCACAATCCCGATTGTTTTGGGGAGTTACCAGAACAGTAACCATACGAGGAAGTACTTAATTTATTAAGCTACTGCTTTTCTTAATCTCAGTGGAGATATTTACTGATAAACAGCTACCTACGCAGCATGTTCATGTCGTTCCTAAATGAGCTTTTATCTCTCACCCCTCACCACAAATCAGATTCTTCTGAGGAGTTCCCAGTACATTATCCTTTCCCCTGTGTAATTACTTTAACAAGCTCCAGCTGTTTTTATTCTCAGAAGGTTTACTCCCTGATATACAGCTGCCTACCCCCTTCGTAAGTGCGGTTCCTAAATGAGCTTTTTTCTCTGTTCCCTCACCACAATCCAGATTGTTTTGGGGAGTTACCAGTACAGTAACCATACCAGGAAGTACTTAATTTATTAAGCTACTGCTTTTCTTAATCTCAGTGGAGATATTTACTGATAAACAGCTACGTACGCAGCATGTTCATGTCGTTCCTAAATGAGCTTTTATCTCTCTCCCCTCACCACAAATCAGATTCTTCTGAGGAGTTCCCAGTACATTATCCTTTCCCCTGTGTAATTACCTTAACAAGCTCCAGCTGTTTTTATTCTCAGAAGGTTTACTCCCTGATATACAGCTGCCTACCCCCTTCGAAAGTGCAGGTCCTAAATGAGCTTTTTTCTCTGTTCCCTCAGCACAATGCAGATTCTTTTGGGGAGTTACCAGTACAGTAACCATACCAGGAAGTACTGAATTTATTAAGCTACTTCTTTTCTTAATCTCAGTGGAGATATTTACTGATAAACAGCTACCTACGCAGCATGTTCATGTCGTTCCTAAATGAGCTTTTATCTCTCTTCCCTCACCACAAATCAGATTCTTCTGAGCAGTTCCCAATACATGATCCTTTCCCCTGTATAATTACCTTAACAAGCTCCAGCTGTTTTTATTCTCAGAAGGTTTACTCCCTGATATACAGCTGCCTACCTCCTTCGTAAGTGCAGGTCCTAAATGAGCTTTTTTCTCTGTTCCCTCACAACAATCCAGATTCTTTTGGGGAGTTACCAGTACAGTAACCATACCAGGAAGTACTTAATTTATTAAGCTACTGCTTTTCTTAATCTCAGTGGAGACATGTACTGATAAACAGCTACCTACGCAGCATGTTCATGTCGTTCCTAAATGAGCTTTTATCTCTCTCCCCTCACCACAAATTAGATTCTTCTGAGGAGTTCCCAGTACATTATCCTTTCCCCTGTGTAATTACCTTATCAAGCTCCAGCTGTTTTTATTCTCAGAAGGTTTACTCCCTGATATACAGCTGCCTACCCCCTTCGTAAGTGCAGGTCCTAAATGAGCTTTTTTCTCTGTTCCCTCACCACAATCCAGATTTTCTTTGTGAGTTACCCGTACAGTAAACATACCAGGAAGTACTTAATTCATTAAGCTACTGCTTTTCTTAATCTCAGTGGAGATATTTACTGATAAACAGCTACGTACGCAGCATGTTCATGTCGTTCCTAAATGAGCTTTTATCTCTCTCCCCTCACCACAAATTAGATTCTTCTGAGGAGTTCCCAGTACATTATCCTTTCCCCTGTGTAATTACCTTATCAAGCTCCAGCTGTTTTTATTCTCAGAAGGTTTACTCCCTGATATACAGCTGCCTACCCCCTTCGTAAGTGCAGGTCCTAAATGAGCTTTTTTCTCTGTTCCCTCACCACAATCCAGATTCTTTTGGGGAGTTACCAGTACAGTAACCATACCAGGAAGTACTTAATTTATTAAGCTACTGCTTTTCTTAATCTCAGTGGAGATATTTACTGATAAACAGCTACCTACGCAGCATGTTCATGTCGTTCCTAAATGAGCTTTTATCTCTCTCCCCTCACCACAAATCAGATTCTTCTGAGCAGTTCCCAATACATGATCCTTTCCCCTGTATAATTACCTTAACAAGCTCCAGCTGTTTTTATTCTCAGAAGGTTTACTCCCTGATATACAGCTGCCTAACCCCTTCGTAAGTGCAGGTCCTAAATGAGCTTTTTTCACTGTTCCCTCACAACAATCCAGATTCTTTTGGGGAGTTACCAGTACAGTAACCATACCAGGAAGTACGTAATTTATTAAGCTACTGCTTTTCTTAATCTCAGTGGAGACATGTACTGATAAACAGCTACCTACGCAGCATGTTCATGTCGTTCCTAAATGAGCTTTTATCTCTCTCCCCTCACCACAAATTAGATTCTTCTGAGGAGTTCCCAGTACATTATCCTTTCCCCTGTGTAATTACCTTATCAAGCTCCAGCTGTTTTTATTCTCAGAAGGTTTACTCCCTGATATACAGCTGCCTACCCCCTTCTTAAGTGCAGGTCCCAAATGAGCTTTTTTCTCTGTTCCCTCACCACAATCCAGATTCTTTTGGGGAGTTACCAGTACAGTAACCATACCAGGAAGTACTTAATTTATTAAGCTACTGCTTTTCTTAATCTCAGTGGAGATATTTACTGATAAACAGCTACCTACGCAGCATGTTCATGTCGTTCCTAAATGAGCTTTTATCTCTCTCCCCTCACCACAAATCAGATTCTTCTGAGGAGTACCCAGTACATTATCCTTTCCCATTTGTAATTACCTTAACAAGCTCCAGCTGTTTTTATTTTCAGAAGGTTTACTCCCTGATATACCGCTGCCTACCCCCTTCGAAAGTGCAGGTCCTAAATGAGCTTTTTTCTCTGTTCCCTCACCACAATCCAGATTCTTTTGGGGAGTTACCAGTACAGAAACCATACAAGGAAGTACTTAATTTATTAACCTACTGCTTTTCTTAATCTCAGTGGAGATATTTACTGATAAACAGCTACCTACGCAACATGTTCCTGTCGTTCCTAAGTGAGCTTTTATCTCTCTCCCCTCACCACAAATCAGATTCTTCAGAGGAGTTCCCAGTACATTATCCTTTCCCCTGTGTAATTACCTTAACAAGCTCCAGCTGTTTTTATACTCAGAAGTTATACTCCCTGAAATACAGCTGCCTACCTCCTTCGTAAGTGCAGGTCCTAAATGAGCTTTTTTCTCTGTTCCCTCACCACAATTCAGATTCTTTTGGGGAGTTACCAGTAGAGTATCCATACGAGGAAGTACTTAATTTATTAAGCTACTGCTTTTCTTAATCTCAGTGGAGATATTTACTGATAAACAGCTAGGTACGCAGCATGTTCATGTCGTTCTTAAATGAGCTTTTATCTTTCTCCCCTCACCACAAATCAGATTCTTCTGAGGAGTTCCCAGTACATTATCCTTTCCCCTGTGTAATTACCTTAACAAGCTCCAGCTGTTTTTATTCTCAGAAGGTTTAGTCCCTGATATACTGCTGCCTACCCCCTTCGTAAGTGCAGGTCCTAAATGAGCTTTTTTCTCTGTTCCCTCACCACAATCCAGATTCTTTTGGGGAGTTACCAGTACAGTATCCATACCAGGAAGTACTTAATTTATTAAGGTAATGCTTTTCTTAATCTCAGTGGAGATATTTACTGATAAACAGCTACCTACGCAGCATGTTCATGTCGTTCCTAAATGAGCTTTTATCTCTCTCCCCTCACCACAAATCAGATTCTTCTGAGGAGTTCCCAGTACATTATCCTTTCCCCTGTGTAATTACCTTAACAAGCTGCAGCTGTTTTTATTCTCAGAAGGTTTACTCCCTGATATACAGCTGCCTACCCCCTTCGAAAGTACACGTCCTAAATGAGCTTTTTTCTCTCTTCCCTCAGCACAATCCAGATTCTTTTGGGGAGTTACCAGTACAGTAACCATACCAGGAAGTACTTAATTTATTAAGCTACTGCTTTTCTTAATCTCAGTGGAGATATTTACTGATAAACAGCTACCTACGCAGCATGTTCATGTCGTTCCTAAATGAGCTTTTATCTCTCTCCCCTCACCACAAATCAGATTCTTCTGAGGAGTTCCCAGTACATTATCCTTTCCCCTGTGTAATTACCTTAACAAGCTCCAGCTGTTTTTATTCTCAGAAGGTTTACTCCCTGATATACAGCTGCCTACCCCCTTCGTAAGTGCAGGTCCTAAATGAGCTTTTTTCTCTGTTCCCTCACCACAATCCAGATTCTTTTGGGGAGTTACCAGTACAGTAACCATACCAGGAAGAACTTAATTTATTAAGCTACTGCTTTTCTTAATCTCATTGGAGATATTTACTGATAAACAGCTACCTACGCAGCATGTTCATGTCGTTCCTCAATGAGCTTTTATCTCTCTCCCCTCACCAAAAATCAGATTCTTCTGAGGAGTTCACAGTACATTATCCTTTAACCTGTATAATTACCTTAACAAGCTCCAGCTGTTTTTATTCTCAGAAGGTTTACTCCCTGATATACTGCTGCCTACCCCCTTCGTAAGTGCAGGTCCTAAATGAGCATTTTTCTCTGTTCCCTCACCACAATCCAGATTCTTTTGGGGAGTTACCAGTACAGTATCCATACCAGGAAGTACTTAATTTATTAAGCTACTGCTTTTCTTAATCTCAGTGGAGATATCTACTGATAATCAGCTACCTACGCAGCATGTTCATGTCGTTCCTAAATGAGCTTTTATCTCTCTCCCCTCACCACAAATCAGATTCTTCTGAGGAGTTCCCAGTACATTATCCTTTCCCCTGTGTAATTACCTTAACAAGCTCCAGCTGTTTTTATTCTCAGAAGGTTTACTCCCTGATATACAGCTGCCTACCCCCTTCGTAAGTGCAGGTCCTAAATGAGCTTTTTTCTCTGTTGTCTCAACACAATCCAGATTCTTTTGTGGAGTTACCAGTACAGTAACCATACCAGGAAGTACTTAATTCATTAAGCTACTGCTTTTCTTAAACTCAGTGGAGATATTTACTGTTAAACAGCTACGTACGCAGCATGTTCATGTCGTTCCTAAATGAGCTTTTATCTCTCTCCCCTCACCAAAAATCAGATTCTTCTTAGGAGTTCCCAGTACATTATCCTTTCCCCTGTATAATTACCTTAACAAGCTCCAGCTGTTTTTATTCTCAGAAGGTTTACTCCCTGATATACAGCTGCCTACCCCCTTCGTAAGTGCAGGTCCTAAATGAGCTTTTTTCTCTGTTCCCTCACCACAATCCAGATTGTTTTGGGGAGTTACCAGTACAGTAACCATACCAGGAAGTACTTAATTTATTAAGCTACTGCTTTTCTTAATCTCAGTGGAGATATTTACTGATAAACAGCTACGTACGCAGCATGTTCATGTCGTTCCTAAATGAGCTTTTATCTCTCTCCCCTCACCACAAATCAGATTCTTCTGAGGAGTTCCCAGTACATTATCCTTTCCCCTGTGTAATTACTTTAACAAGCTCCAGCTGTTTTTATTCTCAGAAGGTTTACTGCCTGATATACAGCTGCCTACCCCCTTCGTAAGTGCAGGTCCTAAATGAGCTTTTTTCTCTGTTCCCTCACCACAATCCAGATTCTTTTGGGGAGTTACCAGTACAGAAACCATACAAGGAAGTACTTAATTTATTAACCTACTGCTTTTCTTAATCTCAGTGGAGATATTTACTGATAAACAGCTACCTACGCAACATGTTCCTGTCGTTCCTAAGTGAGCTTTTATCTCTCTCCCCTCACCACAAATCAGATTCTTCAGAGGAGTTCCAAGTACATTATCCTTTCCCCTGTGTAATTACCTTAACAAGCTCCAGCTGTTTTTATACTCAGAAGTTATACTCCCTGAAATACAGCTGCCTACCTCCTTCGTAAGTGCAGGTCCTAAATGAGCTTTTTTCTCTGTTCCCTCACCACAATCCAGATTCTTTTGGGGAGTTACCAGTAGAGTATCCATACGAGGAAGTACTTAATTTATTAAGCTACTGCTTTTCTTAATCTCAGTGGAGATATTTACTGATAAACAGCTACGTACGCAGAATGTTCATGTCGTTCCTAAATGAGCTTTTATCTCTCACCGCTCACCAAAAATCAGATTCTTCTGAGGACTTCCCAGTACATTATCCTTTCCCCTGTGTAATTACCTTAACAAGCTCCAGCTGTTTTTATTCTCAGAAGGATTACTCCCTGATATACAGCTGCCTACCCCCTTCGTAAGAGCAGGTCCTAAATGAGCTTTTTTCTCTGTTCCCTCACCACAATCCAGATTCTTTTGGGGAGTTACCAGTACAGTAACCATACCAGGAAGTACTTAATTTTTTAAGGTACTGCTTTTCTTAATCTCAGTGGAGATATTTACTGATAAACAGCTACCTACGCAGCATGTTCATGTCGTTCATAAATGAGCTTTTATCTCTCTCCCCTCACCACAAATCAGATTCTTCTGAGGAGTTCCCAGTACATTATCCTTTCCCCTGTGTAATTATCTTAACAAGCTCCAGCAGTTTTTATTCTCAGAAGGTTTACTCCCTGATATACTGCTGCCTACCCCCTTCGAAAGTGCAGGTCCTAAATGAGCTTTTTTCTCTGTTCCCTCACCACAATCCAGATTCTTTTGGGGAGTTACCAGTACAGTATCCATACCAGGAAGTACTTAATTTATTAACGTAATGCTTTTCTTAATCTCAGTGGAGATATTTACTGATAAACAGCTACCTACGCAGCATGTTCATGTCGTTCCTAAATGAGCTTTTATCTCTCTCCCCTCACCACAAATCAGATTCTTCTGAGGAGTTCCCAGTACATTATCCTTTCCCCTGTGTAATTACCTTAACAAGCTGCAGCTGTTTTTATTCTCAGAAGGTTTACTCCCTGATATACAGCTGCCTACCCCCTTCGAAAGTGCACGTCCTAAATGAGCTTTTTTCGCTCTTCCCTCAGCACAATCCAGATTCTTTTGGGGAGTTACCAGTACAGTAACCATACCAGGAAGTACTTAATTTATTAAGCTACTGCTTTTCTTAATCTCAGTGGAGATATTTACTGATAAACAGCTACCTACGCAGCATGTTCATGTCGTTCCTAAATGAGCTTTTATCTCTCTCCCCTCACCACAAATCAGATTCTTCTGAGGAGTTCCCAGTACATTATCCTTTCCCCTGTGTAATTACCTTAACAAGCTCCAGCTGTTTTTATTCTCAGAAGGTTTACTCCCTGATATACAGCTGCCTACCCCCTTCGTAAGTGCAGGTCCTAAATGAGCTTTTTTCTCTGTTCCCTCACCACAATCCAGATTCTTTTGGGGAGTTACCAGTACAGTAACCATACCAGGAAGAACTTAATTTATTAAGCTACTGCTTTTCTTAATCTCATTGGAGATATTTACTGATAAACAGCTACCTACGCAGCATGTTCATGTCGTTCCTCAATGAGCTTTTATCTCTCTCCCCTCACCAAAAATCAGATTCTTCTGAGGAGTTCACAGTACATTATCCTTTCCCCTGTATAATTACCTTAACAAGCTCCAGCTGTTTTTATTCTCAGAAGGTTTACTCCCTGATATACTGCTGCCTACCCCCTTCGTAAGTGCAGGTCCTAAATGAGCATTTTGCTCTGTTCCCTCACCACAATCCAGATTCTTTTGGGGAGTTACCAGTACAGTATCCATACCAGGAAGTACTTAATTCATTAAGCTACTGCTTTTCTTAAACTCAGTGGAGATATTTACTGTTAAACAGCTACGTATGCAGCATGTTCATGTCGTTCCTAAATGAGCTTTTATCTCTCTCCCCTCACCAAAAATCAGATTCTTCTTAGGAGTTCCCAGTACATTATCCTTTCCCCTGTGTAATTACCTTAACAAGCTCCAGCTGTTTTTATTCTCAGAATGTTTACTCCCTGATATACAACTGCCTACCCCCTTCGTAAGTGCAGGTCCTAAATGAGCTTTTTTTCTCTGTTCCCTCACCACAATCCCGATTGTTTTGGGGAGTTACCAGAACAGTAACCATACGAGGAAGTACTTAATTTATTAAGCTACTGCTTTTCTTAATCTCAGTGGAGATATTTACTGATAAACAGCTACCTACGCAGCATGTTCATGTCGTTCCTAAATGAGCTTTTATCTCTCTCCCCTCACCACAAATCAGATTCTTCTGAGGAGTTCCCAGTACATTATCCTTTCCCCTGTGTAATTACTTTAACAAGCTCCAGCTGTTTTTATTCTCAGAAGGTTTACTCCCTGATATACAGCTGCCTACCCCCTTCGTAAGTGCAGGTCCGAAATGAGCTTTTTTCTCTGTTCCCTCACCACAATCCAGATTGTTTTGGGGAGTTACCAGTACAGTAACCATACCAGGAAGTACTTAATTTATTAAGCTACTGCTTTTCTTAATCTCAGTGGAGATATTTACTGATAAACAGCTACGTACGCTGCATGTTCATTTCGTTCCTAAATGAGCTTTTATCTCTCTCCCCTCACCACAAATCAGATTCTTCTGAGGAGTTCCCAGTACATTATCCTTTCCCCTGTGTAATTACCTTAACAAGCTCCAGCTGTTTTTATTCTCAGAAGGTTTACTCCCTGATATACAGCTGCCTACCCCCTTCGAAAGTGCAGGTCCTAAATGAGCTTTTTTCTCTGTTTCCTCAGCACAATCCAGATTCTTTTGGGGAGTTACCAGTACAGTAACCATACCAGGAAGTACTTAATTTATTAAGCTACTGCTTTTCTTAATCTCAGTGGAGATATTTACTGATAAACAGCTCCCTACGCAGCATGTTCATGTCGTTCCTAAATGAGCTTTTATCTCTCTTCCCTCACCACAAATCAGATTCTTCTGAGCAGTTCCCAATACATGATCCTTTCCCCTGTATAATTACCTTAACAAGCTCCAGCTGTTTTTATTCTCAGAAGGTTTACTCCCTGATATACAGCTGCCTACCCCCTTCGTAAGTGCAGGTCCTAAATGAGCTTTTTTCTCTGTTCCCTCACAACAATCCAGATTCTTTTGGGGAGTTACCAGTACAGTAACCATACCAGGAAGTACTTAATTTATTAAGCTACTGCTTTTCTTAATCTCAGTGGAGACATGTACTGATAAACAGCTACCTACGCAGCATGTTCATGTCGTTCCTAAATGAGCTTTTATCTCTCTCCCCTCACCACAAATTAGATTCTTCTGAGGAGTTCCCAGTACATTATCCTTTCCCCTGTGTAATTACCTTATCAAGCTCCAGCTGTTTTTATTCTCAGAAGGTTTACTCCCTGATATACAGCTGCCTACCCCCTTCGTAAGTGCAGGTCCTAAATGAGCTTTTTTCTCTGTTCCCTCACCACATTCCAGATTTTCTTTGGGAGTTACCAGTACAGTAAACATACCAGGAAGTACTTAATTCATTAAGCTACTGCTTTTCTTAATCTCAGTGGAGATATTTACTGATAAACAGCTACGTACGCAGCATGTTCATGTCGTTCCTAAATGAGCTTTTATCTCTCTCCCCTCACCACAAATCAGATTCTTCTGAGGAGTTCCCAGTACATTATCCTTTCCCCTGTGTAATTACCTTAACAAGCTCCAGCTGTTTTTATTCTCAGAAGGTTTACTCCCTGATATACAGCTGCCTACCCCCTTCGTAAGTGCAGGTCCTAAATGAGCTTTTTTCTCTGTTCCCTCACCACAATCCAGATTTTCTTTGGGAGTTACCAGTACAGTAAACATACCAGGAAGTACTTAATTCATTAAGCTACTGCTTTTCTTAAACTCAGTGGAGATATTTACTGTTAAACAGCTATGTATGCAGCATGTTCATGTCGTTCCTAAATGAGCTTTTATCTCTCTCCCCTCACCAAAAATCAGATTCTTCTTAGGAGTTCCCAGTACATTATCCTTTCCCCTGTGTAATTACCTTAACAAGCTCCAGCTGTTTTTATTCTCAGAAGGTTTACTCCCTGATATACAGCTGCCTACCCCCTTCGTAAGTGCAGGTCCTAAATGAGCTTTTTTCTCTGTTCCCTCACCACAATCCAGATTCTTTTGGGGAGTTACCAGTACAGTAACCATACCAGGAAGTACTTAATTTATTAAGCTACTGCTTTTCTTAATCTCAGTGGAGATATTTACTGATAAACAGCTACCTACGCAGCATGTTCATGTCGTTCCTAAATGAGCTTTTATCTCTCTCCCCTCACCACAAATCAGATTCTTCTGAGCAGTTCCCAATACATGATCCTTTCCCCTGTATAATTACCTTAACAAGCTCCAGCTGTTTTTATTCTCAGAAGGTTTACTCCCTGATATACAGCTGCCTACCCCCTTCGTAAGTGCAGGTCCTAAATGAGTTTTTTTCTCTGTTCCCTCACAACAATCCAGATTCTTTTGGGGAGTTACCATTACAGTAACCATACCAGGAAGTACTTAATTTATTAAGCTACTGCTTTTCTTAATCTCAGTGGAGACATGTACTGATAAACAGCTACCTACGCAGCATGTTCATGTCGTTTCTAAATGAGCTTTTATCTCTCTCCCCTCACCACAAATTAGATTCTTCTGAGGAGTTCCCAGTACATTATCCTTTCCCCTGTGTAATTACTTTAACAAGCTCCAGCTCTTTTGGTTCTCAGAAGGTTTACTCCCTGATATACAGCTGCCTACCCCCTTCGTAAGTGCAGGTCCTAAATGAGCTTTTTTCTCTGTTCCCCCACCATAATCCAGATTCTTTTGTGGAGTTACCAGTACAGTAACCATACCAGGATGTACTTAATTTATTAAGCTACTGCTTTTCTTAATCTCAGTGGAGATATTGACTGATAAACAGCTACCTATGCAGCATGTTAATGTCGATCCTAAATGAGCTTTTATCTCTCTCCCCTCACCACAAATCAGATTCTTCTGAGGAGTTCCCAGTACATTATCCTTTCCCCTGTGTAATTACCTTAACAAGCTCCAGCTGTTTTTATTCTCAGAAGGTTTACTCCCTGATATACAGCTGCCTACCCCCTTCGTAAGTGCAGGTCCTAAATGAGCTTTTTTCTCTGTTCCCTCACCACAATCCAGATTCTTTTGGGGAGTTACCAGTACAGTAACCATACCAGGAAGTACTTAATTTATTAAGCTACTGCTTTTCTTAATCTCAGTGGAGATATTTACTGATAAACAGCTACGTACTCAGCATGTTCATGTCGTTCCTAAATGAGCTTTTATCTCTCTCGCCTCACCACAAATCGGATTCTTTTGAGGAGTTCCCAGTACATTATCCTTTCCCCTGTGTAATTACCTTAACAAGCTCCAGCTGTTTTTATTCTCAGAAGGTTTACTCCCTGATATACAGCTGCCTACCCTCTTCGTAAGTGCAGGTCCTAAATGAGCTTTTTTCTCTGTTCCCAAACCACAGTCCAGATTGTTTGGGGAGTTACCAGTACAGTAACCATACCAGGAAGTACTTAATTTATTGAGCTACTGCTTTTCTTAATTTCAGTGGAGATATGTACTGATAAACAGCTACCTACGCAGCATGTTCATGTCGTTCTTAAATGAGCTTTTATCTCTCTCCCCTCACCACAAATCAGATTCTTCTGAGGAGTTCCCAGTACATTATCCTTTCCCCTGTGTAATTACCTTAACAAGCTCCAGCTGTTTTTATTCTCAGAAGGTTTACTCCCTGATATACAGCTGCCTACCCCCTTCGTAAGTGCAGGTCCTAAATGAGCTTTTTTCTCTGTTCCCTCACCACAATCCAGATTCTTTTGGGGAGTTACCAGTACAGTAACCATACCAGGAAGTACTTAATTTATTAAGCTACTGCTTTTCTTAATCTCAGTGGAGATATTTACTGATAAACAGCTACGTACTCAGCATGTTCATGTCGTTCCTAAATGAGCTTTTATCTCTCTCGCCTCACCACAAATCGGATTCTTTTGAGGAGTTCCCAGTACATTATCCTTTCCCCTGTGTAATTACCTTAACAAGCTCCAGCTGTTTTTATTCTCAGAAGGTTTACTCCCTGATATACAGCTGCCTACCCCCTTCGAAAGTGCAGGTCCTAAATGAGCTTTTTTCTCTGTTCCCTCAGCACAATCCAGATTCTTTTGGGGAGTTACCAGTACAGTAACCATACCAGGAAGTACTGAATTTATTAAGCTACTTCTTTTCTTAATCTCAGTGGAGATATTTACTGATAAACAGCTACCTACGCAGCATGTTCATGTCGTTCCTAAATGAGCTTTTATCTCTCTTCCCTCACCACAAATCAGATTCTTCTGAGCAGTTCCCAATACATGATCCTTTCCCCTGTATAATTACCTTAACAAGCTCCAGCTGTTTTTATTCTCAGAAGGTTTACTCCCTGATATACAGCTGCCTACCCCCTTCGTAAGTGCAGGTCCTAAATGAGCTTTTTTCTCTGTTCCCTCACCACAATCCAGATTCTTTTGGGGAGTTACCAGTACAGGAACCATACCAGGAAGTACTTAATTTATTAAGCTACTGCTTTTCTTAATCTCAGTGGAGACATGTACTGATAAACAGCTACCTACGCAGCATGTACATGTCGTTCCTAAATGAGCTTTTATCTCTCTCCCCTCACCACAAATTAGATTCTTCTGAGGAGTTCCCAGTACATTATCCTTTCCCCTGTGTAATTACCTTATCAAGCTCCAGCTGTTTTTATTCTCAGAAGGTTTACTCCCTGATATACAGCTGCCTACCCCCTTCGTAAGTGCAGGTCCTAAATGAGCTTTTTTCTCTGTTCCCTCACCACAATCCAGATTTTCTTTGTGAGTTACCCGTACAGTAAACATACCAGGAAGTACTTAATTCATTAAGCTACTGCTTTTCTTAATCTCAGTGGAGATATTTACTGATAAACAGCTACGTACGCAGCATGTTCATGTCGTTCCTAAATGAGCTTTTATCTCTCTCCCCTCACCACAAATCAGATTCTTCTGAGGAGTTCCCAGTACATTATCCTGTCCCCTGTGTAATTACCTTAACAAGCTCCAGCTGTTTTTATTCTCAGAAGGTTTACTCCCTGATATACAGCTGCCTACCCCCTTCGTAAGTGCAGGTCCTAAATGAGCTTTTTTCACTGTTCCCTCACCACAATCCAGATTCTTTTGGGGAGTTACCAGTACAGTAACCATACCAGGAAGTACTTAATTTATTAAGCTACTGCTTTTCTTAATCTCAGTGGAGATATTTACTGATAAACAGCTACCTACGCAGCATGTTCATGTCGTTCCTAAATGAGCTTTTATCTCTCTACCCTCACCACAAATCAGATTCTTCTGAGCAGTTCCCAATACATGATCCTTTCCCCTGTATAATTACCTTAACAAGCTCCAGCTGTTTTTATTCTCAGAAGGTTTACTCCCTGATATACAGCTGCCTACCCCCTTCGTAAGTGCAGGTCCTAAATGAGCTTTTTCCCTGTTCCCTCACAACAATCCAGATTCTTTTGGGGAGTTACCATTACAGTAACCATACCAGGAAGTACTTAATTTATTAAGCTACTGCTTTTCTTAATCTCAGTGGAGACATGTACTGATAAACAGCTACCTACGCAGCATGTTCATGTCGTTTCTAAATGAGCTTTTATCTCTCTCCCCTCACCACAAATTAGATTCTTCTGAGGAGGTCCCAGTACATTATCCTTTCCCCTGTGTAATTACTTTAACAAGCTCCAGCTGTTTTTGTTCTCAGAAGGTTTACTCACTGATATACAGCTGCCTACCCCCTTCGTAAGTGCAGGTCCTAAATGAGCTTTTTTCTCTGTTCCCCCACCATAATCCAGATTCTTTTGTGGAGTTACCAGTACAGTAACCATACCAGGATGTACTTAATTTATTAAGCTACTGCTTTTCTTAATCTCAGTGGAGATATTGACTGATAAACAGCTACCTATGCAGCATATTAATGTCGATCCTAAATGAGCTTTTATCTCTCTCCCCTCACCACAAATCAGATTCTTCTGAGGAGTTCCCAGTACATTATCCTTTCCCCTGTGTAATTACCTTAACAAGCTCCAGCTGTTTTTATTCTGAGAAGGTTTACTCCCCGATATACAGCTGCCTACCCCCTTCGTAAGTGCAGGTCCTAAATGAGCTTTTTTCTCTGTTCCCTCACCACAATCCAGATTCTTTCGGGGAGTTACCAGTACAGTAACCATCCCAGGAAGTACTGAATTTATTAAGCTACTGCTTTTCTTAATCTCAGTGGAGATATTTACTGATAAACAGCTACGTACGCAGCATGTTCATGTCGTTCCTAAATGAGCTTTTATCTCTCTCCCCTCACCACAAATCGGATTCTTTTGAGGAGTTCCCAGTACATTATCCTTTCCCCTGTGTAATTACCTTAACAAGCTCCAGCTGTTTTTATTCTCAGAAGGTTTACTCCCTGATATACAGCTGCCTACCCCCTTCGTAAGTGCAGGTCCTAAATGAGCTTTTTTTCTCTGTTCCCTCACCACAATCCCGATTGTTTTGGGGAGTTACCAGAACAGTAACCATACGAGGAAGTACTTAATTTATTAAGCTACTGCTTTTCTTAATCTCAGTGGAGATATTTACTGATAAACAGCTACCTACGCAGCATGTTCATGTCGTTCTTAAATGAGCTTTTATCTCTCTCCCCTCACCACAAATCAGATTCTTCTGAGGAGTTCCCAGTACATTATCCTTTCCCCTGTGTAATTACTTTAACAAGCTCCAGCTGTTTTTATTCTCAGAAGGTTTACTCCCTGATATACAGCTGCCTACCCCCTTCGTAAGTGCAGGTCCTAAATGAGCTTTTTTCTCTGTTCCCTCACCACAATCCAGATTGTTTTGGGGAGTTACCAGTACAGTAACCATACCAGGAAGTACTTAATTTATTAAGCTACTGCTTTTCTTAATCTCAGTGGAGATATTTACTGATAAACAGCTACCTACGCAGCATGTTCATGTCGTTCCTAAATGAGCTTTTATCTCTCTCCCCTCACCACAAATCAGATTCTTCTGAGGAGTTCCCAGTACATTATCCTTTCCCCTGTGTAATTACCTTAACAAGCTCCAGTTGTTTTTATTCTCAGAAGGTTTACTCCCTGATATACTGCTGCCTACCCCCTTCGTAAGTGCAGGTCCTAAATGAGCTTTTTTCTCTGTTCCCTCACCACAATCCAGATTCTTTTGGGGAGTTACCAGTACAGTAACCATACCAGGAAGTACTTAATTTATTAAGCTACTGCTTTTCTTAATCTCAGTGGAGATATTTACTGATAAACAGCTACCTACGCAGCATGTTCATGTCGTTCCTAAATGAGCTTTTATCTCTCTCCCCTCACCACAAATCAGATTCTTCTGAGGAGTACCCAGTACATTATCCTTTCCCATTTGTAATTACCTTAACAAGCTCCAGCTGTTTTTATTTTCAGAAGGTTTACTCCCTGATATACCGCTGCCTACACCCTTCGAAAGTGCAGGTCCTAAATGAGCTTTTTTCTCTGTTCCCTCACCACAATCCAGATTCTTTTGGGGAGTTACCAGTACAGAAACCATACAAGGAAGTACTTAATTTATTAACCTACTGCTTTTCTTAATCTCAGTGGAGATATTTACTGATAAACAGCTACCTACGCAACATGTTCCTGTCGTTCCTAAGTGAGCTTTTATCTCTCTCCCCTCACCACAAATCAGATTCTTCAGAGGAGTTCCCAGTACATTATCCTTTCCCCTGTGTAATTACCTTAACAAGCTCCAGCTGTTTTTATACTCAGAAGTTTTACTCCCTGAAATACAGCTGCCTACCTCCTTCGTAAGTGCAGGTCCTAAATGAGCTTTTTTCTCTGTTCCCTCACCACAATCCAGATTCTTTTGGGGAGTTACCAGTAGAGTATCCATACGAGGAAGTACTTAATTTATTAAGCTACTGCTTTTCTTAATCTCAGTGGAGATATTTACTGATAAACAGCTACGTACGCAGAATGTTCATGTCGTTCCTAAATGAGCTTTTATCTCTCACCGCTCACCACAAATCAGATTCTTCTGAGGACTTCCCAGTACATTATCCTTTCCCCTGTGTAATTACCTTAACAAGCTCCAGCTGTTTTTATTCTCAGAAGGTTTAGTCCCTGATATACTGCTGCCTACCCCCTTCGTAAGTGCAGGACCTAAATGAGCTTTTTTCTCTGTTCCCTCAGCACAATCCAGATTCTTTTGGGGAGTAACCAGTACAGTATCCATACCAGGAAGTACTTAATTTATTAAGGTAATGCTTTTCTTAATCTCAGTGGAGATATTTACTGATAAACAGCTACCTACGCAGCATGTTCATGTCGTTCCTAAATGAGCTTTTATCTCTCTCCCCTCACCACAAATCAGATTCTTCTGAGCAGTTCCCAGTACATTATCCTTTCCCCTGTGTAATTACCTTAACACGCTGCAGCTGTTTTTATTCTCAGAAGGTTTACTCCCTGATATACAGCTGCCTACCCCCTTCGAAAGTGCAGGTCCTAAATGAGCTTTTTTCTCTGTTCCCTCAGCACAATCCAGATTCTTTTGGGGAGTTACCAGTACAGTAACCATACCAGGAAGTACTTAATTTATTAAGCTACTGCTTTTCTTAATCTCAGTGGAGATATTTACTGATAAACAGCTACCTACGCAGCATGTTCATGTCGTTCCTAAATGAGCTTTTATCTCTCTCCCCTCACCACAAATCAGATTCTTCTGAGGAGTTCCCAGTACATTATCCTTTCCCCTGTGTAATTACCTTAACAAGCTCCAGCTGTTTTTATTCTCAGAAGGTTTACTCCCTGATATACAGCTGCCTACCCCCTTCGTAAGTGCAGGTCCTATATGAGCTTTTTTCTCTGTTCCCTCACCACAATCCAGATTCTTTTGGGGAGTTACCAGTACAGTAACCATACCAGGAAGTACTTAATTTATTAAGCTACTGCTTTTCTTAATCTCAGTGGAGATATTTACTGATAAACAGCTACCTACGCAGCATGTTCATGTCGTCCATAAATGAGCTTTTATCTCTCTCCCCTCACCACAAATCAGATTCTTCTGAGGAGTTCCCAGTACATTATCCTTTCCCCTGTGTAATTACCTTAACAAGCTCCAGCTGTTTTTATTCTCAGAAGGTTTACTCCCTGATATACAGCTGCCTACCCCCTTCGTAAGTGCAGGTCTTAAATGAGCTTTTTTCTCTGTTGTCTCAACACAATCCAGATTCATTTGTGGAGTTACCAGTACAGTAACCATACCAGGAAGTACTTAATTCATTAAGCTACTGCTTTTCTTAAACTCAGTGGAGATATTTACTGTTAAACAGCTACGTACGCAGCATGTTCATGTCGTTCCTAAATGAGCTTTTATCTCTCTCCCCTCACCAAAAATCAGATTCTTCTTAGGAGTTCCCAGTACATTATCCTTTCCCCTGTGTAATTACCTTAACAAGCTCCAGCTGTTTTTATTCTCAGAAGGTTTACTCACTGATATACAGCTGCCTACCCCCTTCGTAAGTGCAGGTCTTAAAAGAGCTTTTTTCTCTGTTCCCTCACCACAATACAGATTCTTTTGGGGAGTTACCAGTACAGTAACCATACCAGGAAGTACTTAATTTATTAAGCTACTGCTTTTCTTAATCTCAGTGGAGATATTTACTGATAAACAGCTACGTACGCAGCATGTTCATGTCGTTCCTAAATGAGCTTTTATCTCTTTCCCCTCACCACAAATCATATTCTTCTGAGGAGTTCCCAGTACATTATCCTTTCCCCTGTGTAATTACCTTAACAAGCTCCAGCTGTTTTTATTCTCAGAATGTTTACTCCCTGATATACAACTGCCTACCCCCTTCGTAAGTGCAGGTCCTAAATGAGCTTTTTTTCTCTGTTCCCTCACCACAATCCCGATTGTTTTGGGGAGTTACCAGAACAGTAACCATACGAGGAAGTACTTAATTTATTAAGCTACTGCTTTTCTTAATCTCAGTGGAGATATTTACTGATAAACAGCTACCTACGCAGCATGTTCATGTCGTTCCTAAATGAGCTTTTATCTCTCTCCCCTCACCACAAATCAGATTCTTCTGAGGAGTTCCCAGTACATTATCCTTTCCCCTGTGTAATTACTTTAACAAGCTCCAGCTGTTTTTATTCTCAGAAGGTTTACTCCCTGATATACAGCTGCCTACCCCCTTCGTAAGTGCAGGTCCTATATGAGCTTTTTTCTCTGTTCCCTCACCACAATCCAGATTGTTTTGGGGAGTTACCAGTACAGTAACCATACCAGGAAGTACTTAATTTATTAAGCTACTGCTTTTCTTAATCTCAGTGGAGATATTTACTGATAAACAGCTACGTACGCAGCATGTTCATGTCGTTCCTAAATGAGCTTTTATCTCTCTCCCCTCACCACAAATCAGATTCTTCTGAGGAGTTCCCAGTACATTATCCTTTCCCCTGTGTAATTACCTTAACAAGCTCCAGCTGTTTTTATTCTCAGAAGGTTTACTCCCTGATATACAGCTGCCTACCCCCTTCGAAAGTGCAGGTCCTAAATGAGCTTTTTTCTCTGTTCCCTCAGCACAATCCAGATTCTTTTGGGGAGTTACCAGTACAGTAACCATACCAGGAAGTACTTAATTTATTAAGCTACTGCTTTTCTTAATCTCAGTGGAGATATTTACTGATAAACAGCTACCTACGCAGCATGTTCATGTCGTTCCTAAATGAGCTTTTATCTCTCTTCCCTCACCACAAATCAGATTCTTCTGAGCAGTTCCCTATACATGATCCTTTCCCCTGTATAATTACCTTAACAAGCTCCAGCTGTTTTTATTCTCAGAAGGTTTACTCCCTGATATACAGCTGCCTACCCCCTTCGTAAGTGCAGGTCCTAAATGAGCTTTTTTCTCTGTTCCCTCACAACAATCCAGATTCTTTTGGGGAGTTACCAGTACAGTAACCATACCAGGAAGTACTTAATTTATTAAGCTACTGCTTTTCTTAATCTCAGTGCAGACATGTACTGATAAACAGCTACCTACGCAGCATGTTCATGTCGTTCCTAAATGAGCTTTTATCTCTCTCCCCTCACCACAAATTAGATTCTTCTGAGGAGTTCCCAGTACATTATCCTTTCCCCTGTGTAATTACCTTATCAAGCTCCAGCTGTTTTTATTCTCAGAAGGTTTACTCCCTGATATACTGCTGCCTACCCCCTTCGTAAGTGCAGGTCCTAAATGAGCTTTTTTTCTCTGTTCCCTCACCACAATCCAGATTTTCTTTGGGAGTTACCAGTACAGTAAACATACCAGGAAGTACTTAATTCATTAAGCTACTGCTTTTCTTAATCTCAGTGGAGATATTTACTGAT
Source organism: Perognathus longimembris pacificus (assembly GCF_023159225.1). Taxonomy (NCBI): domain Eukaryota; kingdom Metazoa; phylum Chordata; class Mammalia; order Rodentia; family Heteromyidae; genus Perognathus; species Perognathus longimembris. Next base: position 16,030 of record NW_025958903.1, on the reverse strand, counting down.
AAACAGCTACGTACGCAGCATGTTCAAGTCGTTCCTAAATGAGCTTTTATCTCTCTCCCCTCACCACAAATCAGATTCTTCTGAGGAGTTCCCAGTACATTATCCTTTCCCCTGTGTAATTACCTTAACAAGCTCCAGCTGTTTTTATTCTCAGAAGGTTTACTCCCTGATATACAGCTGCCTACCCCCTTCGTAAGTGCAGGTCCTAAATGAGCTTTTTCTCTGTTCCCTCACCACAATCCAGATTTTCTTTGGGAGTTACCAGTACAGTAAACATACCAGGAAGTACTTAATTCATTAAGCTACTGCTTTTCTTAAACTCAGTGGAGATATTTACTGTTAAACAGCTATGTACGCAGCATGTTTATGTCGTTCCTAAATGAGCTTTTATCTCTCTCCCCTCACCAAAAATCAGATTCTTCTTAGGAGTTCCCAGTACATTATCCTTTCCCCTGTGTAATTACCTTAACAAGCTCCAGCTGTTTTTATTCTCAGAAGGTTTACTCCCTGATATACAGCTGCCTACCCCCTTCGTAAGTGCAGGTCCTAAATGAGCTTTTTTCTCTGTTCCCTCACCACAATCCAGATTCTTTTGGGGAGTTACCAGTACAGTAACCATACCAGGAAGTACTTAATTTATTAAGCTACTGCTTTTCTTAATCTCAGTGGAGATATTTACTGATAAACAGCTACCTACGCAGCATGTTCATGTCGTTCCTAAATGAGCTTTTATCTCTCTCCCCTCACCACAAATCAGATTCTTCTGAGCAGTTCCCAATACATGATCCTTTCCCCTGTATAATTACCTTAACAAGCTCCAGCTGTTTTTATTCTCAGAAGGTTTACTCCCTGATATACAGCTGCCTACCCCCTTCGTAAGTGCAGGTCCTAAATGAGTTTTTTTCTCTGTTCCCTCACAACAATCCAGATTCTTTTGGGGAGTTACCATTACAGTAACCATACCAGGAAGTACTTAATTTATTAAGCTACTGCTTTTCTTAATCTCAGTGGAGACATGTACTGATAAACAGCTACCTACGCAGCATGTTCATGTCGTTTCTAAATGAGCTTTTATCTCTCTCCCCTCACCACAAATTAGATTCTTCTGAGGAGTTCCCAGTACATTATCCTTTCCCCTGTGTAATTACTTTAACAAGCTCCAGCTGTTTTTGTTCTCAGAAGGTTTACTCCCTGATATACAGCTGCCTACCCCCTTCCTAAGTGCAGGTCCTAAATGAGCTTTTTTCTCTGTTCCCCCACCATAATCCAGATTCTTTTGTGGAGTTACCAGTACAGTAACCATACCAGGATGTACTTAATTTATTAAGCTACTGCTTTTCTTAATCTCAGTGGAGATATTGACTGATAAACAGCTACCTATGCAGCATGTTAATGTCGATCCTAAATGAGCTTTTATCTCTCTCCCCTCACCACAAATCAGATTCTTCTGAGGAGTTCCCAGTACATTATCCTTTCCCCTGTGTAATTACCTTAACAAGCTCCAGCTGTTTTTATTCTCAGAAGGTTTACTCCCTGATATACAGCTGCCTACCCCCTTCGTAAGTGCAGGTCCTAAATGAGCTTTTTTCTCTGTTCCCAAACCACAGTCCAGATTGTTTGGGGAGTTACCAGTACAGTAAACATACCAGGAAGTACTTAATTTATTGAGCTACTGCTTTTCTTAAATTCAGTGGAGATATGTACTGATAAACAGCTACCTACGCAGCATGTTCATGTCGTTCTTAAATGAGCTTTTATCTCTCTCCCCTCACCACAAATCAGATTCTTCTTAGGAGTTCCCAGTACATTATCCTTTCCCCTGTGTAATTACCTTAACAAGCTCCAGCTGTTTTTATTCTCAGAAGGTTTACTCCCTGATATACAGCTGCCTACCCCCTTCGTAAGTGCAGGTCCTAAATGAGCTTTTTTCTCTGTTCCCTCACCACAATCCAGATTCTTTTGGGGAGTTACCAGTACAGTAACCATACCAGGAAGTACTTAATTTATTAAGCTACTGCTTTTCTTAATCTCAGTGGAGATATTTACTGATAAACAGCTACGTACGCAGCATGTTCATGTCGTTCCTAAATGAGCTTTTATCTCTCTCCCCTCACCACAAATCAGATTCCTCTGAGGAGTTCCCAGTACATTATCCTTTCCCCTGTGTAATTACCTTAACAAGCTCCAGCTGTTTTTATTCTCAGAATGTTTACTCCCTGATATACAACTGCCTACCCCCTTCGTAAGTGCAGGTCCTAAATGAGCTTTTTTTCTCTGTTCCCTCACCACAATCCCGATTGTTTTGGGGAGTTACCAGAACAGTAACCATACGAGGAAGTACTTAATTTATTAAGCTACTGCTTTTCTTAATCTCAGTGGAGATATTTACTGATAAACAGCTACCTACGCAGCATGTTCATGTCGTTCCTAAATGAGCTTTTATCTCTCTCCCCTCACCACAAATCAGATTCTTCTGAGGAGTTCCCAGTACATTATCCTTTCCCCTGTGTAATTACTTTAACAAGCTCCAGCTGTTTTTATTCTCAGAAGGTTTACTCCCTGATATACAGCTGCCTACCCCTTCGTAAGTGCGGTTCCTAAATGAGCTTTTTTCTCTGTTCCCTCACCACAATCCAGATTGTTTTGGGGAGTTACCAGTACAGTAACCATACCAGGAAGTACTTAATTTATTAAGCTACTGCTTTTCTTAATCTCAGTGGAGATATTTACTGATAAACAGCTACGTACGCAGCATGTTCATGTCGTTCCTAAATGAGCTTTTATCTCTCTCCCCTCACCACAAATCAGATTCTTCTGAGGAGTTCCCAGTACATTATCCTTTCCCCTGTGTAATTACCTTAACAAGCTCCAGCTGTTTTTATTCTCAGAAGGTTTACTCCCTGATATACAGCTGCCTACCCCCTTCGAAAGTGCAGGTCCTAAATGAGCTTTTTTCTCTGTTCCCTCAGCACAATCCAGATTCTTTTGGGGAGTTACCAGTACAGTAACCATACCAGGAAGTACTGAATTTATTAAGCTACTGCTTTTCTTAATCTCAGTGGAGATATTTACTGATAAACAGCTACCTACGCAGCATGTTCATGTCGTTCCTAAATGAGCTTTTATCTCTCTTCCCTCACCACAAATCAGATTCTTCTGAGCAGTTCCCAATACATGATCCTTTCCCCTGTATAATTACCTTAACAAGCTCCAGCTGTTTTTATTCTCAGAAGGTTTACTCACTGATATACAGCTGCCTACCCCCTTCGTAAGTGCAGGTCCTAAATGAGCTTTTTTCTCTGTTCCCTCACAACAATCCAGATTCTTTTGGGGAGTTACCAGTACAGTAACCATACCAGGAAGTACTTAATTTATTAAGCTACTGCTTTTCTTAATCTCAGTGGAGACATGTACTGATAAACAGCTACCTACGCAGCATGTTCATGTCGTTCCTAAATGAGCTTTTATCTCTCTCCCCTCACCACAAATTAGATTCTTCTGAGGAGTTCCCAGTACATTATCCTTTCCCCTGTGTAATTACCTTATCAAGCTCCAGCTGTTTTTATTCTCAGAAGGTTTACTCCCTGATATACAGCTGCCTACCCCCTTCGTAAGTGCAGGTCCTAAATGAGCTTTTTTCTCTGTTCCCTCACCACAATCCAGATTTTCTTTGTGAGTTACCCGTACAGTAAACATACCAGGAAGTACTTAATTCATTAAGCTACTGCTTTTCTTAATCTCAGTGGAGATATTTACTGATAAACAGCTACGTACGCAGCATGTTCATGTCGTTCCTAAATGAGCTTTTATCTCTCTCCCCTCACCACAAATCAGATTCTTCTGAGGAGTTCCCAGTACATTATCCTTTCCCCTGTGTAATTACCTTAACAAGCTCCAGCTGTTTTTATTCTCAGAAGGTTTACTCCCTGATATACAGCTGCCTACCCCCTTCGTAAGTGCAGGTCCTAAATGAGCTTTTTTCTCTGTTCCCTCACCACAATCCAGATTCTTTTGGGGAGTTACCAGTACAGTAACCATACCAGGAAGTACTTAATTTATTAAGCTACTGCTTTTCTTAATCTCAGTGGAGATATTTACTGATAAACAGCTACCTACGCAGCATGTTCATGTCGTTCCTAAATGAGCTTTTATCTCTCTACCCTCACCACAAATCAGATTCTTCTGAGCAGTTCCCAATACATGATCCTTTCCCCTGTATATTTACCTTAACAAGCTCCAGCTGTTTTTATTCTCAGAAGGTTTACTCCCTGATATACAGCTGCCTACCCCCTTCGTAAGTGCAGGTCCTAAATGAGCTTTTTTCTCTGTTCCCTCACAACAATCCAGATTCTTTTGGGGAGTTACCATTACAGTAACCATACCAGGAAGTACTTAATTTATTAAGCTACTGCTTTTCTTAATCTCAGTGGAGACATGTACTGATAAACAGCTACCTACGCAGCATGTTCATGTCGTTTCTAAATGAGCTTTTATCTCTCTCCCCTCACCACAAATTAGATTCTTCTGAGGAGGTCCCAGTACATTATCCTTTCCCCTGTGTAATTACTTTAACAAGCTCCAGCTGTTTTTGTTCTCAGAAGGGTTACTCCCTGATATACAGCTGCCTACCCCCTTCGTAAGTGCAGGTCCTAAATGAGCTTTTTTCTCTGTTCCCCCACCATAATCCAGATTCTTTTGTGGAGTTACCAGTACAGTAACCATACCAGGATGTACTTAATTTATTAAGCTACTGCTTTTCTTAATCTCAGTGGAGATATTGACTGATAAACAGCTACCTATGCAGCATATTAATGTCGATCCTAAATGAGCTTTTATCTCTCTCCCCTCACCACAAATCAGATTCTTCTGAGGAGTTCCCAGTACATTATCCTTTCCCCTGTGTAATTACCTTAACAAGCTCCAGCTGTTTTTATTCTCAGAAGGTTTACTCCCTGATATACAGCTGCCTACCCCCTTCGTAAGTGCAGGTCCTAAATGAGCTTTTTTCTCTGTTCCCTCACCACAATCCAGATTCTTTTGGGGAGTTACCAGTACAGTAACCATACCAGGAAGTACTTAATTTATTAAGCTACTGCTTTTCTTAATCTCAGTGGAGATATTTACTGATAAACAGCTACGTACTCAGCATGTTCATGTCGTTCCTAAATGAGCTTTTATCTCTCTCGCCTCACCACAAATCGGATTGTTTTGAGGAGTTCCCAGTACATTATCCTTTCCCCTGTGTAATTACCTTAACAAGCTCCAGCTGTTTTTATTCTCAGAAGGTTTACTCCCTGATATACAGCTGCCTACCCCCGTCGTAAGTGCAGGTCCTAAATGAGCTTTTTTCTCTGTTCCCAAACCACAGTCCAGATTGTTTGGGGAGTTACCAGTACAGTAAACATACCAGGAAGTACTTAATTTATTGAGCTACTGCTTTTCTTAATTTCAGTGGAGATATGTACTGATAAACAGCTACCTACGCAGCTTGTTCATGTCGTTCTTAAATGAGCTTTTATCTCTCTCCCCTCACCACAAATCAGATTCTTCTGAGGAGTTCCCAGTACATTATCCTTTCCCCTGTGTAATTACCTTAACAAGCTCCAGCTGTTTTTATTCTCAGAAGGTTTACTCCCTGATATACAGCTGCCTACCCCCTTCGTAAGTGCAGGTCCTAAATGAGCTTTTTTCTCTGTTCCCTCACCACAATCCAGATTCTTTTGGGGAGTTACCAGTACAGTAACCATACCAGGAAGTACTTAATATATTAAGCTACTGCTTTTCTTAATCTCAGTGGAGATATTTACTGATAAACAGCTACCTACGCAGCATGTTCATGTCGTTCCTAAATGAGCTTTTAACTCTCTCCCCTCACCACAAATCAGATTCTTCTGAGGAGTTCCCAGTACATTATCCTTTCCCCTGTGTAATTACCTTAACAAGCTCCAGTTGTTTTTATTCTCAGAAGGTTTACTCACTGATATACAGCTGCCTACCCCCTTCGTAAATGCAGGTCTTAAATGAGCTTTTTTCTCTGTTCCCTCACCACAATACAGATTCTTTTGGGGAGTTACCAGTACAGTAACCATACCAGGAAGTACTTAATTTATTAAGCTACTGCTTTTCTTAATCTCAGTGGAGATATTTACTGATAAACAGCTACGTACGCAGCATGTTCATGTCGTTCCTAAATGAGCTTTTATCTCTCTCCCCTCACCACAAATCAGATTCCTCTGAGGAGTTCCCAGTACATTATCCTTTCCCCTGTGTAATTACCTTAACAAGCTCCAGCTGTTTTTATTCTCAGAATGTTTACTCCCTGATATACAACTGCCTACCCCCTTCGTAAGTGCAGGTCCTAAATGAGCTTTTTTTCTCTGTTCCCTCACCACAATCCCGATTGTTTTGGGGAGTTACCAGAACAGTAACCATACGAGGAAGTACTTAATTTATTAAGCTACTGCTTTTCTTAATCTCAGTGGAGATATTTACTGATAAACAGCTACCTACGCAGCATGTTCATGTCGTTCCTAAATGAGCTTTTATCTCTCTCCCCTCACCACAAATCAGATTCTTCTGAGGAGTTCCCAGTACATTATCCTTTCCCCTGTGTAATTACTTTAACAAGCTCCAGCTGTTTTTATTCTCAGAAGGTTTACTCCCTGATATACAGCTGCCTACCCCCTTCGTAAGTGCGGTACCTAAATGAGCTTTTTTCTCTGTTCCCTCACCACAATCCAGATTGTTTTGGGGAGTTACCAGTACAGTAACCATACCAGGAAGTACTTAATTTATTAAGCTACTGCTTTTCTTAATCTCAGTGGAGATATTTACTGATAAACAGCTACGTACGCAGCATGTTCATGTCGTTCCTAAATGAGCTTTTATCTCTCTCCCCTCACCACAAATCAGATTCTTCTGAGGAGTTCCCAGTACATTATCCTTTCCCCTGTGTAATTACCTTAACAAGCTGCAGCTGTTTTTATTCTCAGAAGGTTTACTCCCTGATATACAGCTGCCTACCCCCTTCGAAAGTGCACGTCCTAAATGAGCTTTTTTCTCTCTTCCCTCAGCACAATCCAGATTCTTTTGGGGAGTTAACAGTACAGTATCCATACCAGGAAGTACTTAATTTTTTAAGCTACTGCTTTTCTTAATCTCAGTGGAGATATTTACTGATAAACAGCTACCTACGCAGCATGTTCATGTCGTTCATAAATGAGCTTTTATCTCTCTCCCCTCACCACAAATCAGATTCTTCTGAGGAGTTCCCAGTACATTATCCTTTCCCATGTGTAATTACCTTAACAAGCTCCAGCTGTTTTTATTCTCAGAAGGTTTACTCCCTGATATACAGCTGCCTACCCCCTTCGTAAGTGCAGGTCCTAAATGAGCTTTTTTCTCTGTTCCCTCACCACAATGCAGATTCTTTTGGGGAGTTACCAGTACAGTAACCATACCAGGAAGTACTTAATTTATTAAGCTACTGCTTTTCTTAATCTCAGTGGAGATATATACTGATAAACAGCTACCTACGCAGCATGTTCATGTCGTTCTAAATGAGCTTTTATCTCTCTCCCCTCAGCACAAATCAGATTCTTCTGAGGAGTTCCCAGTACATTATCCTTTCCCCTGTGTAATTACCTTAACAAGCTCCAGCTGTTTTTATTCTCAGAAGGTTTACTCCTTGATATACAACTGCCTACTCCCTTCGTAAGTGAAGGTCCTAAATGAGCTTTTTTCTCTTTTCCCTCACCACAATCCAGATTCTTTTGGGGAGTTACCAGTACAGTAACCATACCAGGAAGTACTTAATTTATTAAGCTCCTGCTTTTCTTAATCTCAGTGGAGATATTTACTGATAAACAGCTACGTATGCAGCATTTTCATGTCGTTCCTAAATGACCTTTTATCTCTCTCCCCTCACCACAAATCAGATTCTTCTGAGGAGTTCCCAGTACATTATCCTTTCCCCTGTATAATTACCTTAACAAGCTCCAGCTGTTTTTATTCTCAGAAGGTTTACGCCCTGATATACAGCTGTCTACCCCCTTCGTAAGTGCAGGTCCTCAATGAGCTTTTTTCTCTGTTCCCTCACCACAATCCAGATTCTTTTGGGGAGTTACCAGTACAGTATCCTTACCAGGAAGTACTTAATTTATTAAGCTACTCCTTTTCTTAATCTCAGTGGAGATATTTACTGATAAATAGCTACCTACACAGCATGTTCATGTCGTTCCTAAATGAGCTTTTATCTCTCTCCCCTCACCACAAATCAGATTCTTCTGAGGAGTTTCCAGTACATTATCCTTTCCCCTGTGTAATTACCTTAACAAGCTCCAGCTGTTTTTATTCTCAGAAGGTTTACTCCCTGATATACAGCTGTCTACCCCCTTCGTAAGTGCAGGTCCTAAATGAGGTTTTTTCTCTGTTCCCTCACCACAATCCAGATTCTTTTGGGGAGTTACCAGTACAGTAACCATACCAGGAAGTACTTAATTTATTAAGCTACTGCTTTTCTTAATCTCAGTGGAGATATGTACTGATAAACAGCTACCTACGCAGCATGTTCATGTCGTTCCTAAATGAGCTTTTATCTCTCTCCCCTCACCACAAATCAGATTCTTCTGAGGAGTTCCCAGTACATTATCCTTTCCCCTGTGTAATTACCTTAACAAGCTATAGCTGCTTTTATTCTCAGAAGGTTTACTCCCTGATATACAACTGCCTACTCCCTTCCTTCGTAAGTGCAGGTCCTAAATGAGGTTTTTCTCTGTTCCCTCACCACAATCCAGATTCTTTCGGGGAGTTACCAGTACAGTAACCATACCAAGGAAGTACTCAATTTATTAAGCTACTGCTTATCTTAATCTCAGTAGAGATATTTACTGATAAACAGGTACCTCCGCAGCATGTTCATGTCGTTCATAAATGAGCTTTTATCTCTCTCCCCTCACCACAAATCAGATTCTTCTGAGGAGTTCCCAGTACATTATCCTTTCCCCTGTGTAATTACCTTAACAAGTTCCAGCTGTTTTTATTCTCAGAAGGTTTGCTCCCTGATATACAGCTGCCTACCCCCTTCGTAAGTGCAGGTCCTAAATGAGCTTTTTTCTCTGTTCCCTCACCACAATCCAGATTCTTTTGGGGAGTTACCAGTACAGTAACCATATCAGGAAGTACTCAATTTATTAAGCTACTGCTTTTCTTAATCTCAGTGGAGATATTTATTGATAAACAGCTACCTAAGCTGCATGTTCATGTCGTTCCTAAATGAGCTTTTATCTCTTTCCCCTCACCACAAATCAGATTCTTCTGAGGAGTTCCCAGTACATTATCCTTTCCCCTGTGTAATTACCTTAACAAGCTCCAGCTGTTTTTATTCTCAGAAGGTTTACTCCCTGATATACAGCTGCATACCCCTTCGTAAGTGCAGGTCCTAAATGAGCTTTTTTCTCTGTTCCCTCACCACAATCCAGATTCTTTTGGGGAGTTACCAGTACAGTATCCTTACCAGGAAGTACTTAATTTATTAAGCTACTCCTTTTCTTAATCTCAGTGGAGATATTTATTGATAAATAGCTACCTACACAGCATGTTCATGTCGTTCCTAAATGAGCTTTTATCTCTCTCCCCTCACCACAAATCAGATTCTTCTGAGGAGTTCCCAGTACATTATCCTTTCCCCTGTGTAATTACCTTAACAAGCTCCAGCTGTTTTTATTCTCAGAAGGTTTACTCCCTGATATACAGCTGTCTACCCCCTTCGTAAGTGCACGTCCTAAATGAGGTTTTTTCTCTGTTCCCTCACCACAATCCAGATTCTTTTGGGGAGTTACCAGTACAGTAACCATACCAGGAAGTACTTAATTTATTAAGCTACTGCTTTTCTTAATCTCACTGGAGATATGTACTGATAAACAGCTACCTACGCAGCATGTTCATGTCGTTCCTAAATGAGCTTTTATCTCTCTCCCCTCACCACAAATCAGATTCTTCTGAGGAGTTCCCAGTACATTATCCTTTCCCCTGTGTAATTACCTTAACAAGCTATAGCTGCTTTTATTCTCAGAAGGTTTACTCCCTGATATACAAATGCCTACTCCCTTCCTTCGTAAGTGCAGGTCCTAAATGAGGTTTTTCTCTGTTCCCTCACCACAATCCAGATTCTTTCGGGGAGTTACCAGTACAGTAACCATACCAGGAAGTACTTAATTTATTAAGCTACTGCTTTTCTTAATCTCAGTAGAGATATTTACTGATAAACAGGTACCTCCGCAGCATGTTCATGTCGTTCATAAATGAACTTTTATCTCTCTCCCCTCACCACAAATCAGATTCTTCTGAGGAGTTCCCAGTACATTATCCTTTCCCCTGTGTAATTACCTTAACAAGCTCCAGCTGTTTTTATTCTCAGAAGGTTTGCTCCCTGATATACAGCTGCCTACCCCCTTCGTAAGTGCAGGTCCTAAATGAGCTTTTTTCTCTGTTCCCTCACCACAATCCAGATTCTTTTGGGGAGTTACCAGTGCAGTAACCATATCAGGAAGTACTCAATTTATTAAGCTACTGCTTTTCTTAATCTCAGTGGAGATATTTATTGATAAACAGCTACCTAAGCTGCATGTTCATGTCGTTCCTAAATGAGCTTTTATCTCTCTCCCCTCACCACAAATCAGATTCTTCTGAGGAGTTCCCAGTACATTATCCTTTCCCCTGTGTAATTACCTTAACAAGCTCCAGCTGTTTTTATTCTCAGAAGGTTTACTCCCTGATATACAGCTGCCTACCCCCTTCGTAAGTGCAGGTCCTAAATGAGCTTTTTTCTCTGTTCCCTCACCACAATCCAGATTCTTTTGGGGAGTTACCAGTACAGTAACCATACCAGGAAGTACTTAATTAATTAAGCTACTGCTTTTCTTAATCTCAGTGGAGATATTTACTGATAAACAGCTACCTAAGCAGCATGTTCATGTCGTTCCTAAATGAGCTTTATCTCTCTCCCCTTACCACAAATCAGATTCTTCTGAGGAGTTCCCAGTACATGATCCTTTCCCCTGTGTAATTACCTTAACAAGCTCCAGCTGTTTTTATTCTCAGAATGTTTACTCCCTGATATACAGCTGCCTACCCCCTGCGTAAGTGCAGGTCCTAAATGACCTTTTTTCTCTATTACCTCACCACAATCCAGATTCTTTTGGGGAGTTACCAGTACAGTAACCATACCAGGAAGTACTTAATTTATTAAGCTCCTGCTTTTCTTATTCTCAGTGGAGATATTTACTGATAAACAGCTACCTAAGCAGCATGTTCATGTCGTTCCTAAATGAGCTTTTATCTCTCTCCCCTCACCACAAATCAGATTCTTCTGAGGAGTTCCCAGTACATGATCCTTTCCCCTGTGTAATTACCTTAACAAGCTCCAGCTGTTTTTATTCTCAGAATGTTTACTCCCTGATATACAGCTGCCTACCCCCTTCGTAAGTGCAGGTCCTAAATGACCTTTTTTCTCTATTACCTCACCACAATCCAGATTCTTTTGGGGAGTTACCAGTACAGTAACCATACCAGGAAGTACTTAATTTATTAAGCTCCTGCTTTTCTTATTCTCAGTGGAGATATTTACTGATAAACAGCTACCTAAGCAGCATGTTCATGTCGTTCCTAAATGAGCTTTTATCTCTCTCCCCTCACCACAAATCAGATTCTTCTGAGGAGTTCCCAGTACATGATCCTTTCCCCTGTGTAATTACCTTAACAAGCTCCAGCTGTTTTTATTCTCAGAATGTTTACTCCCTGATATACAGCTGCCTACCACCTTCGTAAGTGCAGGTCCTAAATGAGCTTTTTTCTCTGTTACCTCACCACAATCCAGATTCTTTTGGGGAGTTACCAGTACAGTAACCATACCAGGAAGTACTTAATTTATTAAGCTCCTGCTTTTCTTAATCTCAGTGGAGATATTTACTGATAAACAGCTACGTATGCAGCATGTTCATGTCGTTCCTAAATGAGCTTTTATGTCTCTCCCCTCACCACAAATCAGATTCTTCTGAGGAGTTCCCAGTACATTATCCTTTCCCCTGTATAATTACCTTAACAAGCTCCAGCTGTTTTTATTCTCAGAAGGTTTACTCCCTGATATACAGCTGCCTACCCCCTTCGTAAGTGCAGGTCCTAAATGAGCTTAATTCTCTGTTCCCTCACCACAATCCAGATTCTTTTGGGGAGTTACCAGTACAGTATCCTTACCAGGAAGTACTTAATTTATTACGCTACTGCTTTTCTTAATCTCAGTGGAGATATTTACTGATAAACAGCTACCTACGCAGAATGTTCATGTCGTTCCTAAATGAGCTTTTATCTCTCTCCCCTCACCAAAAATCAGATTCTTCTGAGGTGTTCCCAGTACATTATCCTTTCCCCTGTGTAATTACCTTAACAATCTCCAGCTGTTTTTATTCTCAGAAGGTTTACTCCCTGATATACAGCTGTCTACCCCCTTCGTAAGTGCAGGTCCTAAATGAGGTTTTTTCTCTGTTCCCTCACCACAGTCCAGATTCTTTTGGGGAGTTACCAGTACAGTAACCATACCAGGAAGTACTTAATTTATTAAGCTACTGCTTTTCTTAATCTCAGTGGAGATATTTACTGATAAACAGCTACCTACGCAGCATGTTCATGTCGTTCCTAAATGAGCTTTTCTCTCTCTCCCCTCACCACAAATCAGATTCTTCTGAGGAGTTCCCAGTACATTATCCTTTCCCCTGTGTAATTACCTTAACAAGCTCCAGCTGTTTTTACTCTCAGAAGTTTTACTCCCTGATATACAGCTGCCTACCCCCTTCGTAAGTGCAGGTCCTAAATGAGCTTTTTTCTCTGTTCCCTCACCACAATCCAGATTCTTTTGGGGAGTTACCAGTACAGGAACCATACCAGGAAGTACTTAATTTACTAAGCTACTGCTTTTCTTAATCTCAGTGGAGATATGTACTGATAAACAGCTACCTACGCAGCATGTTCATGTCGTTCCTAAATGAGCTTTTATCTCTCTCCCCTCACCACAAATCAGATTCTTCTGAGGAGTACCCAGTACATTATCCTTTCCCCTGTGTAATTACCTTAACAAGCTCCAGCTGTTTTTATTCTCAAAAGGTTTACTCGCTGATATACAGCTGCCTACCCCCTTCGTAAGTGCAGGTCCTAAATGAGCTTTTTTCTCTGTTCCCTCACCACAATCCAGATTCTCTTGGTTAGTTACCAGTACAGTAACCATACCAGGAAGTACTTAATTTATTAAGCTACTGCTTTTCTTAATCTCAGTGGAGATATTTACTGATAAACAGCTACGTACGCAGCATGTTCATGTCGTTCCTAAATGAGCTTTTATCTCTCTCCCCTCACCACAAATCAGATTCCTCTGAGGAGTTCCCAGTACATTATCCTTTCCCCTGTGTAATTACCTTAACAAGCTCCAGCTGTTTTTATTCTCAGAAGTTTTACTCCCTGATATACAGCTGCCTACCCCCTTCGTAAGTGCAGGTCCTAAATGAGCTTTTTTCTCTGTTCCCTCACCACAATCCAGAGTCTTTTGGGGAGTTACCAGTACAGTAACCATATCAGGAAGTACTTAACTTATTAAGCTACTGCTTTTCTTAATCTCAGTGGAGATATTTACTAATAAACAGCTACCTACGCAGCATGTTCATGTCGTTCCTAAATGAGCTTTTATCTCTCTCCCCTCACCACAAATCAGATTCTTCTGAGGAGTTCCCAGTACATTATCCTTTCCCCTGTGTAATTACCTTAACAAGCTCCAGCTGTTTTTATTCTCAGAAGGTTTACTCCCTGATATACAGCTGCCTACCCCCTTCGTAAGTGCAGGTCCTAAATGAGCTTTTTTCTCTGTTCCCAAAACACAATCCAGATTCTTTTGGGGTGTTACCAGTAGAGTAACCATACCAGGAAGTACTTAATATATTAAGCTACTGCTTTTCTTAATCTCAGTGGAGATATTTACTGATAAACAGCTCCGTACGCAGCATGTTCATGTTGTTCCTAAATGAGCTTTTATCTCTCGCCCCTCACCACAAATCAGATTTTTCTGAGGAGTTCCCAGTACATTATCCTTTCCCCTGTGTAATAACCTTAACAAGCTCCAGCTGTTTTTATTCTCAGACGGTTTACTCCCTGATACACAGCTGCCTACCCCTTTCGTAAGTGCAGGTCCTTAATGAGCTTTTTTCTCTCTTCCCTCACCACAATCCAGATTCTTTTGGGGAGTCACCAGTAAAGTAACCATACCAGGAAGTACTTAATGTATTTTTATTTTTTTTTTACCAGGAAGTACATAATTTATTAAGCTACTGCTTTTCTTAATCTCAGTGGAGATATTTACTGATAAACAGCTACTTACGCAGCATGTTCATGTCGTTCGTAAATGAGCTTTTATCTCTCTCCCCTCACCACAAATCAGATTCTTCTGAGGAGTTCCCAGTACATTATCCTTTCCCCTGTGTAATTACCTTAACAAGCTCCAGCTGTTTTTATTCTCAGACGGTTTACTCCCTGATATACAGCTGCCTACCCCCTTCGTAAGTGCAGGTCCTAAATGAGCTTTTTTCTCTGTTCCCTCACCACAATCCATATTCTTTTGGGGAGTTACCAGTACAGTAACCATACCAGGAAGTACTTAATTTATTATGCTACTGCTCTTCTTAAACTCAGTGGAGATATTTACTGATGAACAGCTACCTACGCAGCATGTTCATGTCGTTCCTAAATGAGCTTTTATCTCTCTCCCCTCACCACAAATCAGATTCTTCTGAGGAGTTCCCAGTACATTATCCTTTCCCCTGTGTAATTACCTTAACAAGCTCCAGCTGTTTTTATTCTCAGAAGGTTTACTCCCTGATATACAGCTACCTACCCCCTTCGTAAGTGCAGGTCCTAAATGAGCTTTTTTCTCTGTTCCCTCACCACAATGCAGATTCTTTTGGGGAGTTACCAGTACAGTAATCATACCAGGAAGTACTTAATTTATTAAGCTACTGCTTTTCTTAATCTCATTGGAGATATATACTGATAAACAGCTACCTACGCAGCATGTTCATGTCGTTCCTAAATGAGCTTTTATCTCTCTCCCCCTCACCACAAATCAGATTCTTGTGAGGAGTTCCCAGTACATTATCCATTCCCCTGTGTAATTACCTTAACAAGCTCCAGCTGTTTTTATTCTCAGAAGGTTTACTCCCTGATATACAACTGCCTACTCCCTTCGTAAGTGAAGGTCCTAAATGAGCTTTTTTCTCTGTTCCCTCACCACATTCCAGATTCTTTTGGGGAGTTACCAGTACCGTATCCTTACCAGGAAGTACTTAATTTATTAAGCTACTGCTTTTCTTAATCTCAGTGGAGATATTTACTGATAAACAGCTACCTACGCAGCATGTTCATGTCGTTCCTAAATGAGCTTTTATCTCTCTCCCCTCACCACAAATCAGATTCTTCTGAGGAGTTCCCAGTACATTATCCTTTCCCCTGTGTAATTACCTTAACAAGCTCCAGCTGTTTTTATTCTCAGAACGTTTACTCCCTGATATACAGCTGCCTACCCCCTTCGTAAGTGCAGGTTCCTAAATGAGTTTGTTCTCTGTTCCCTCACCACAATCCAGATTCTTTTGGGAGTTACCAGTACAGTATCCTTACCAGGAAGTACTTAATGTATTAAGCTACTCCTTTTCTTAATCTCAGTGGAGATATTTACTGATAAACAGCTACCTACACAGCATGTTCATGTCGTTCCTAAATGAGCTTTTATCTCTCTCCCCTCACCACAAATCAGATTCTTCTGAGGAGTTCCCAGTACATTATCCTTTCCCCTGTGTAATTACCTTAACAAGCTCCAGCTGTTTTTATTCTCAGAAGGTTTACTCCCTGATATACAGCTGTCTACCCCCTTCGTAAGTACAGGTCCTAAATGAGCTTTTTTCTCTGTTCCCTCACCACAATCCAGATTCTTTTGGGGAGT
>NW_025958902.1:0-36689 GCF_023159225.1 Perognathus longimembris pacificus | reverse complement strand
CTCCCAAAAGAATCTGATTGTGGTGAGGGAACAGAGAAAAAAGCTCATTTAGGACCTGCACTTACGAACAGGGGCGTAGGCAGCTGTATATCAGGGAGTAAATCTTCTGAGAATAAAAACAGCTGGAGCTTGTTAAGGTAATTACACAGGGGAAAGGATAATGTACTGGGAACTCCCAGAAGAATCTGATTTGTGGTGAGGGGAGAGAGATAAAAGCTCATTTAGGAACGACATGAACATGCTGCGTAGGCAGCTGTTTATCAGTAAATATCTCCACTGAGATTAAGAAACAGCTAGCTTAAGTAATTCAGGTATGGATTACTGTACTGGTAACTCCCCAAAAGAATCTGGATTGTGGTGAGGGAAGAGAAAAAAGCTCATTTAGACGACATGAAGCTGGTTAGGCAGCTGTATATCAGGGAGTAAATATCTTGAGAATAAAAACAGCTGGAGCTTGTAATTAAGTAGTTCGGAAAGGATTATGTACTGGGAACTCCTCAGAAGAATCTGATTTGTGGTGAGGGGAGAGAGATAAAAGCTCATTTAGGAACGACATTACGAACGCGGTAGGTAGCTGTTTATCAGTAAATATCTCGAGAATTAAGAAAAGCAGTAGCTTAATAATTAAGTACTTCCTGGGGATGGTTACTGTACTGGTAACTCCCCAAAAGAATCTGGATTGTGGTGAGGGAACAGAGAAAAAAGCTCATTTAGGACCTGCACTTACGAAGGGGGTAGGCAGCTGTATATCAGGGAGTAAATTCTCCTGAGAATAAAAACAGCTGGAGCTTGTTAAGGTAATTACACAGGGGAAAGGATAATGTACTGGAACTCCTCAGAAGAATCTGATTGTGGTGAGGGGAGAGAGATAAAAGCTCATTTAGGAACGACATGAACAAGCTGCGTAGGTAGCTGTTTATCAGTAAATATCTCCACTGAGATTAAGAAAAGCAGTAGCTTAATAAATTAAGTACTTCCTGGTATGGTTACTGTACTGGTAACTCCCCAAAAGAACCTGGATTGTGGTGAGGGAACAGAGAAAAAAGCTCATTTAGGAACGACATGAACATGCTGCGTAGGTAGCTGTTTATCAGTAAATATCTCCACTGAGATTAAGAAAAGCAGTAGCTTAATAAATAAGTACTTCCGGGTATGGTTACTGTACTGGTAACTCCCCAAAAGAATCTGGATTGTGGTGAGGGAACAGAGAAAAAAGCTCATTTAGGACCTGCACACGAAGGGTGTAGGCAGCTGTATATCAGGGAGTAAACCTTCTGAGAATAAAAACAGTTGGAGCTTGTTAAGGTAATTACACAGGGGATAATGTACTGGGAACTCCTCAGAAGAATCTGATTTGTGGTGAGGGGAGAGAGATAAAAGCTCATTTAGGAACGACATGAACGTGATGTAGGTAGCTGTTTATCAGTAAATATCTCCAGAAATTAAGAAAAGCAGTAGCTTATTAAATTAAGTACTTCCGGGTATGGTTACTGTACTGGTAACTCCCCAAAAGAATCTGGATTGTGGTGAGGGAACAGAGAAAAAAGCTCATTTAGGACCTGCACTTACGAAGGGGGTAGGCAGCTGTATATCAGGGAGTAAACCTTCTGAGAATAAAAACAGCTGGAGCTTGTTAAGGTAATTACACAGGGGAAAGGATAATGTACTGGGAACTCCTCAGAAGAATCTGATTTGTGGTGAGGGGAGAGAGATAAAAGCTCGTTTATGAACGACATGAAAATGCTGCGTAGGTAGCTGTTTATCAGTAAATATCTCCACTGATATTAAGAAAAGCAGTAGCTTAATAAATTAAGTAGTTCCTGGGGGGACTGTACGGGTAACTCCCCAAAAGAATCTGGATTGTGGTGAGGGAACAGAGAAAAATCTCATTTAGGACCTGCACTTACGAAGGGGGTAGGCAGCTGTATAACAGGGAGTAAACCTTCTGAGAATAAAAACAGCTGGAACTTGTTAAGGTAATTACACAGGGGAAAGGATAATGTACTGGGAACTCCTCAGAAGAATCTGATTTGTGGTGAGGGGAGAGAGATAAAAGCTCATTTAGGAACGACATGAACATGTTGCGTAGGTAGCTGTTTATAAGAAAATATCTCCACTGTGATTAAGAAAAGCAGTAGCTTAATAAATTAAGTACTTCCTGGTATGGTTACTGTACTGGTAACTCCCCAAAAGAACCTGGATTGTGGTGAGGGAACAGAGAAAAAAGCTCATTTAGGACTTGCACTTACGAAGGGGGTAGGCAGCTGTATATCAGGGAGTAAACCTTCTGAGAATAAAAAGAGCTGGAGCTTGTTAAGGTAATTACACAGGGGAAAGGATAATGTACTGGGAACTCCTCAGAAGAATATGATTTGTGGTGAGGGGAGAGAGGTAAAAGCTCATTTAGGAACGACATGAACATGCTGCATACGTAGCTGTTTATCAGTAAATATCTCCACTGAGATTGAGAAAAGCAGTTTCTTAATAAATTAAGTAATTCCCGGTATGGATACTGTACTGGTAACTCACCAAAGGAATCTGGATTGTGGTGAGGGAACAGAGAAAAAAGCTCATTTAGGAACGACATGAACATGCTGCGTAGGTAGCTGTTTATCAGTAAATATCTCCACTGAGATTAAGAAAAGCAGTAGCTTAATAAATTAAGTACTTCCTGGTATGGTTACTGTACTGGTAACTCCCCAAAAGAATCTGGATTGTGGTGAGGGAACAGAGAAAAAAGCTCATTTAGGACCTGTGTTGAACCTGGGTAACTGCAGTCGAAATCAGGACACGGGGGATGCAAGGCAAGTGAACCAATTCATACTTTATTCCAAGAGGGCCAGGGTTTATATAGGGTTAGAAACCAATTTTACAATTACAGGGTAAAAGATCAATACAGCATGACATTTGTCTCAAATACAGAAGTGGAGGAAATTTCCTACTGTGAGGGCAGCAACTTGATACAAATGCCTTTTTAATTACAGGAGGTAGTGACTACAAAGATTATTGATATCAAAACAAGGAACTGTATACAACCGAGGTAGAACTATAATTATCTCCTAGCTACTATCTCCTTAAGGCTAGATAACATCAATCTTGACTTCTCCAAATACTTGTGAAATAACAGTGAGGAGACTTTCCTGTTTACAGTGAGAATCTAGTGAGGAGACTTTCCTGTTTACAGAGAGAATCTAACACTAAAGGCAGCTGGTCTAGCAAGTCTCCTCAGGGAGACTTGCTAAGTAGGGGGAAAAAGGAGATTCTCACAACAACTGGTGGCTTCCTTTGGCCCACAAACACCAGAAACTCCTTACTGGGAATGTATTCCCAAGGGCCTATTAGTGTGCTAATGAGGCATCAGAGTAACCTTGCCGGGGCTAAATTTTTCCACTGGTTGGAGACTTTAATTCTCCAACAATTCCCCCTTTTTTTTATTAATTTTCCACAGCCGCTTCTCTGGAAAGTTTAAGGGCAGTGAGTAAAACATCAGAGGAATTATTCCTAGTGTAACGCTTCATTATAGCTATGATAGAACAATATCATAAGAAAAAGACACATATCATAAGTATTAAGGCAATAGAAGCACTTCCAACACTATGGGTAATACTTTGCCACCACCCCCTAGGGTCTAGTCCTTCTAAGGTCTGAGCTAGTCCTTGGGCTATGTCATCAATAGAGGAGGCATCTGGCAATTCCTTTTGAAAAGCTTCAAAAACCTCCCTGCACAAGCTTTGTTCACTTAACGTACCATTTAGTAGGGCTCCATCTATAAGCATTTGTATATCATTCAATTCATATTCAGAGGCATTATATTTATAAGGTGTTACACAGACATGACTAGAATTCCAATCGCAAGTCAAAAACAAGCGTTGCTGTAAAGCCAGATATTTCTGTCCAAGCCAAAACACTCCTCCTTTAACAGCTTCTATCTCATCTTGAAGGTGGGCATTTACTTCCAGCTGGTGTTGCCACAGATTGTGGGAGTCCTGGTGCCACTGCACCATAAAGTCATGAGTTTGTACAGATTGTCGCAATGCGGCTCCGGATACTGCTGCAGTTGTAGCAATGGCAATCAGTCCAACGAGTCCTGCAATAATCAGTCCAATGGCATGACGACTCCTCTTCAGAAGCCGCTTAAAAAAACTGCATTACTAATCCTTGTACAGGTCCTCCAGCCCAGGGACGATGCATACGAACAGGGACCCAAAGTGAGTTGCGCTGGGTTAAAATCATGATCCTATCTTGACTAAAAATAAAGGTGACATTGTTATTCAAGCAAGTATACAATTTACAATTTATGCTGGTAATGGCATTCTTAGTTATGTTTATGGGGCCGACCATCAGTACTTGTGGAAAATGAACACAAGCAGAGATATTATAGGTCTTTACAACTGTGAAGTTGTAGGAGGCCGAGGATCCTTTAGTTCCTGAGTAAGTTCCATTGGCCAGCAATACAGGAGCCTGAGAAGCTGCTAATTTCTAGAGATGATGTTGTGGAGGAAATAGCCTGTTTCCATGGGCGAGAGCAGGCCGGGGGTCACTAAAGCCTGCTCCAAACCACCCTAAAAGCTGTTCAGCAGACATGGACATGCTCATAGATAAAGTAGGTTCACAAGATGAGTTATATTCAGTGCAGTTTTTAAACCACACACCAAAAGGTCCCCAATCATACCAAGTATGCTGGGATGTATTCCAAATAGTTGGAAAAATTCCTCGACAACTTTCCCAATGTCTTTCAGTAAAGTTCAGGTTCAGATAAGTAAAATTGTCACATTTAGGCAGGCCAGCAGGAATAGGATAATTATCTAATTTATAGGTATGAGATCCCACAGACCAGGAAGACAGTCTAATCAGCCGAGTTCTACTGGAGTTATATGAACCTCCATGCTGAATCCAATATTGATATCTAAAAGGGTAACATGGGGAGCGGCCTTGACAGATAGCTTTAGAGAACTGAGAATAAGAGAAGTTAAATGATCTTTCCTCTTCCATAGGAAAGACTGGAATGCCAGACCCATAGGGGGAGAGAGTAAATTAGTAATAGATGTAAAAGAGACAGGGGCTTTTGTCCATAAGTATGGACATAAAGGAGGGTTAGAAATATAGGCCCAATACATTACCTCTGATGTAGCCCCTACAGGTTACCAGTGCACACCTGTCCATTAGAATGGCCTTATCACTTGGATGAGAATGTTTCACCCCGGTCTTGATGCACAGAGGGGTGTTTGTTGCTGGATCCACTGGAGCAGGTGCTAGAAAGATGGGCTGTCTTCTGTAGAACATAAGCATACCCTCGCCCCTGGGTTAACTCCCCGGGACCCAATCTAGCCCAACCCCCAATCTATTCCAAACTGGCTGTGGTTTGTTTTGCATAGGCGGAGCTAGGAAGTGTCGCTCAGCTCTTGCTAAAACATCTCCTTGAGGCAAATTTAAAAAGTTAAGGACAAATAGTGCTTCTGCAATAACGGCTCGGGCTGTTTTATAAATACTTTTCATAGAAGTTGCATATCCCTCAGTACTATCCATAGTCCCCCTCTTTAGTTTTTTAATTTGTGTTTTTAATGTATAATGAGCTCTTTCTACTATACCTTGACCTTGAGGATTGTATTCAATTCCTGTAACATGAAAAATGTTATGAAATTCTAAAAATTTTCGTACTTGTTTACTGGAATAAGTTGGTGCATTGTCAGTTTTTATTTGAGAAGGAATCCCCATGACTGCGAACGTTTCTAGTAAATGTTGAATGATATGAGTCCCTTTTTCCCCTGGCAGAGGAGTTGCCCAAATAAAAGAAGAATATGTATCAATGGATACATGCACATATTGTAAGCGGCCAAATTCAGGGATGTGTGTTACATCCATTTGCCAAATTTTATTAGGAGCAGTTCCTGACGTGTCAATTAATTTTTGAGGGCTACATAAATCCGAATCTCCTTGAAGAATGGAAAATAGATTAGGAATTCTGGGAATTCCTAAGGAAGGGCGAAGCCAATTGATGTCCCTAGTAACTTTTGAAAATTAAGAGTTTTAAACTCTTCAGTACAAATTTTTATTAATTGGGGGGTAATTACTTCTCTTCTAACTAAATATCCCAGACTTAAATGGTTCTTCTGTTTAAATGAATTTTATCAGGGGCAATTATTAAATTATACTGTTGAAAGTCTAAAGGCAAAATTTGTAACAATTGTGATACAATATTTTTATCAGGTGCAGCAAATAATAAATCATTTTATTGAAAACCTGTAAAACAAACTGGAGTAGTAATTAAAACAATCATCTTGATAGCCATAGTTTTCCTATATCCAACTTAAAACAAACATTTTAAATTTCATATCTCAGAATACATTTTTGATCTCAAGTCTTTTACCAAGCCTGGTTGTATTAAAAGAAATCTGGAGCCTAGGTATCACCCATTGCTTCATGCTGCTTGTTTTTCACTTCCAAATTTCTTATCTAGAAAGGCATTCTAAAACCTTTTAAAGTAGAGGCTTTCACACCTTTACTTCAGCCTGTATTTGCATAGAAAAACTGAAGCCCAGGGGGCACATTGCCTCCTGGTTGTCTGCTTTAAAAGAGCCATTTTCCGATATACAGAGAGTTAATGAAAGTTGTGTACTTCTATCCCCCATTAGTTTATATACTTTAAAATATTTACCTGATTATATGTGACTTAAGATAGTTAATCTTACTGTTACAGTACAGTTTACACTTAAAAAATTTAGTACCTGATTCATTAAAGTGATACCCAAAACAATTGTAACAAGAGTACACTTAGCAGTGTGCCCCAGAATTATAACCATGAGATTTCAGAGTTAGCATATTTGCCTTTTTAATACATTCAAATTGCAAACCTGTACAGAAATCGAGTTATATCAGGTAAATAAACTTTTAACTCTCCTTTAAGATATTCCAATTTTAATCCATCCTAAGGGGCAGATTTAGAAGTATCAGTCAAATCATACATTTTACCCTGAGGTTTCCAATGTTTATACCTGAAAACAAAAGAAATAAAAGAAAGGCCTCCATTGGCCTGTCCTATAGAATGGGCCTACCTCCATCCTACTCCTTAGAGCTTGATGAACTGCCTTGGGGCCAGCTTGCCCTCTCCCACTATGAATGGACGCCACCCTACGGCTGTCCCATCACGTGGATGGCTAAACTGCACTTTTGTCAGTTTACCCCTCACTACTGAGGATAGTATCGTTCAAGGGCCCATGCTAAGTTCTTATTTATTTATTTATTTATTTATTTATTTTTAACCATGAATTAAAGAATTTTTTAACTATAGTTCCTTTTTAAAATAAAGTAATAATCCTTTAAAACTTTTGGTAAAGCCCAAACTCGATGATCTTTTGAAGTTTACAGTTAAACTAACCTATTTTTACATCATACATTTTTAATCTTGAACACATTCACACCCACATACATTTGTGTGCGCGCCACACACATACATACATTCACATATGTAGGTATTAATGTAAACAGAACTTAAAAGCAGTCCAAACAACTATCAGCCGTACATTTTTTAGTGGCAAAAGGTATATTTTCCAATCTTACTCTTGTAATGACCAAAACTTAAAACAAAACCTTTAATGAATGATTTTAGCATTGTTTAGTCTTATTCGCTAGGGCCTATTAGTTTTAGCAAAGTATCTTAGCATACTAAACACTTTTTAGCTGAAGATAACTGGGTTGGGGTCCCCTGGAGTATTACTGAGTCCACCTAG
This sequence comes from Perognathus longimembris pacificus, assembly GCF_023159225.1. Classification (NCBI taxonomy): domain Eukaryota; kingdom Metazoa; phylum Chordata; class Mammalia; order Rodentia; family Heteromyidae; genus Perognathus; species Perognathus longimembris. The sequence goes on along the minus strand of NW_025958902.1, from coordinate 28,962 downwards.
CACTTGACTCTTAGTGTTTACTCTCAGGCTAAGATTAGCCTAGCCGGCTGTTTGAACTCAGCTCTTAGCAGCCTGCACTTTTTCTGCCTTCTTGCAGAAGGAGACACAGTACCTAGTAAATGTTTTGCCCATAGACATGTAAATGGACAACAGAAATAAGGGAAACAAAAGTTTATGTTTAAAACTGGTACCAATCTCAAAGACAAAACTAGTCAAGACAAAACAGAACATAGAAACAGAGGCTTTTACACCTTGGATGGCATGTCCAGCGTCCACAAGCTGCCAGCCAGAGTGATGGAAAGTCCATAGGGCCCTGAAAATTCTCAGGGGGATCCTCCCCAGTGGAGATTTCCATCCCCTGGCAATCAACCTGCCGAGGCCGCCGACCAGAGGACTTCTTTCCCAATTTAGCACTCCACACGAAACACAACTAATCAAACAAGGACAAAGACACATGAAACATGCAGCGCAGGCGCAAATTAAAAGTGCAATTGCAGTAAAAATTCTCTTAAGAAGTAAAAGAAAAATCACTAGTCCTTCCCCAATTCCAGGCTGATGGACTAAAACAGGGAGTGTCAGCTCCCCTGCTAGTGCCTGGTTGTAAAGAAAAGATGATGGGGAAGCCTCCTTCACTGGAAGGGAGCCATGAGACGGCCCTGTATTACAGCTGTCCTAAATTGAGTGAATCTGGTCAATATCTTGATAATGACGGGGCTGTGCCACACCTCTGGTTGGAGGGGGTTCAATGACAGGAAAAGTTTGATAGCAAGAGAGAGAGGCAGAACCATAGGACTTAGATTAATTAAAGTAAAAGTGGGCTCCGCGGCCGCAATTATTTGTTCTTTACTTTCACCTTCCTGACTGCCCCTGGCAGATCGAAAGAGCATCTGTAGCACTTTGACTGCACTGCTGAGCTGCCTAAATTATCATCATTCTCTGAAGGAGCATAGGTAGAGGCTGAAGGCTTATTTGATGTTAATTTTTCTTTAACAAAACTGACAGGAGATAGTTCAGGTGTTGCCATGTCTTTTAGCTCCTGCCCAATTTGAGTTTTTACCTCCCCGGACAAATTATAAGCCTTCATAGCTTTTTCCACGTCAGCCTCTGGCTCAGCAGCTGATGTTATGATAGCATCAGGAGACATCATGCTCACGGCTGTATGTATTAATGCCCAAACAGACCAAAATGTAACTGGAACCTTGTCTCCACACCGATATTCATTTTCCATATTATTCTCTACTCGTTCCCAGACTTCTAAATCTAAAGTATCTCCCTCTGGGAACCATAGATTATACTCCACTACCTGTACACACTCATCTCTTTGTGAACACGAGACCATAGCTCCGTCCCGTTTCAATACATGGTGGATAAAATTAGAAAATGGAGTTGGTTTAGCTTGTCCCATAACCCCGTAATTTTTTAAGAATAGGAGCTCACCACACAGATCCCTTGTCTCCTGTGAATTACACACAGATCCCTTGTCTCCTGTGAATTAAAAATATCTCTCACCTCACTCGAGAGCTCGGCAGTTCCGCAATCTCCTGTGGATCAATTGTCAGGTCCCTGGGTCCGGACGCCAGATGTTGAACCTGGGTAACTGCAGTCGAAATCAGGACACGGGGGATGCAAGGCGAGAGAACCAATGCATACTTTATTCCAAGAGGGCCAGGGTTTGTATAGGGTTAGAAACCAATTTTACAATTACAGGGTAAAAGATCAATACAGCATGACATTTGTCTCAAATACAGAAGTGGAGGAAATTTCCTACTGTGAGGGCAGCAACTTGATACAAATGCCTTTCTAATTACAGGAGGTAGTGACTACAAAGATTATTGATATCAAAACAAGGAACTATACACAACCGAGGTAGAACTATAATTATCTCCTAGCTACTATCTCCTTAAGGCTAGATAACATCAATCTTGACTTCTCCAAATACTTGTGAAATAACAGTGAGGAGACTTTCCTGTTTACAGTGAGAATCTAGTGAGGAGACTTTCCTGTTTACAGAGAGAATCTAACACTAAAGGCAGCTGGTCTAGCAAGTCTCCTCAGGGAGACTTGCTAAGTAGGGGGAAAAAGGAGATACTCACAACAACTGGTGGCTTCCTTTGGCCCACAAACACCAGAAACTCCTTACTGGGAATGTATTCCCAAAGGCCTATTAGTGTGCTAATGAGGCATCAGAGTAACCTTGCCGGGGCTAAATTTTTCCACTGGTTGGAGACTTTAATTCTCCAACACACCTGCACTTACGAAGGGGGTAGGCAGCTGTATATCAGGGAGTAAACCTTCTGAGAATAAAAACAGCTGGAGCTTGTTAAGGTAATTACAAAGGGGAAAGGATAATGTACTGGGAAATCCTCAGAAGAATCTGATTTGTGGTGAGGGGAGAGAGATAAAAGCTCATTTAGGAACGACATGAACATGCTGCGTAGGTAGCTGTTTATCAGTAAATATCTCCACTGAGATTAAGAAAAGCAGTAGCTTAATAAATTAAGTACTTCCTGGTATGGTTACTCTACCGGTAACTCCCCAAAAGAATCTGGATTGTAGTGAGGGAACAGAGAAAAAATCTCATTTAGGACCTGCACTTACGAAGGGGGTAGGCAGCTGTATATCAGGGAGTAAACCTTCTGAGAATAAAAACAGCTGGATCTTGTTAAGGTAATTAGCCAGAGGAACGGATAATGTACTCGAAAATCCTCAGAAGATTCTGATTTGTGGTGAGGGGAGAGAGATTAAAGCTCATTTAGGAACGACATGAACATACGGCGTACGTAGCTGTTTATCAGTAAATATCTCCACTGAGATTAAGAAAAGCAGTAGCTTAATAAATGAAGTAATTCCTGGTATGGTTACTCTACTGGTAACTCCCCAAAAGAATCTGGATTGTAGTGAGGGAACAGAGAAAAAATCTCATTTAGGACCTGCACTTACGAAGGGGGTAGGCAGCTGTATATCAGGGAGTATCGCTTCTGAGAATAAAAACAGCTGGAGCTAGTTAAGATAATTACACAGGGGAAAGGATAATGTACTGGGAACTCCTCAGAAGAATCTGATTTGTGTGAGGGGAGAGAGAAAAAAGCTCATTTAGGAATGACATGAACATGCTGCGTAGTTAGCTGTTTATCAGTAAATATCTCCACTGAGATTAAGAAAAGCAGTAGCTTAATAAATTAAGTACTTCCTGGTATGGTTACTGTACTGGTAACTCCCCAAAAGAATCTGGATTGTGGTGAGGGAACAGAGAAAAAAGCTCATTTAGGACCTGCACTTACGAAGGGGTTAGGCAGCTGTATATCAGGGAGTATCGCTTCTGAGAATAAAAACAGCTGGATCTAGTTAAGGTAATTACACGGGGGAAAGGATAATGCACTGGGAACTCCTCAGAAGAATCTGATTTGTCGTGAGGGGAGAGAGATATAAGCTCATTTAAGAACGACATGAACATGCTGCGTAGGTAGCTGTTTATCAGTAAATATCTCCACTGAGATTAAGAAAAGCAGTAGCTTAATAAATTAAGTACTTCCTGGTATGGTTACTGTACTGGTAACTCCCCAAAAGAATCTGGATTGTGGTGAGGGAACAGAGAAAAAAGCTCATTTAGGACCTGCACTTACGAAGGGGGTAGGCAGCTGTATATCAGGGAGTAAACCTTCCTAGAATAAAAACAGCTGGGGCTTGTTAAGGTAATTACACAGGGGAAAGGATAATGTACTGGGAACTCCTCAGAAGAATCTGATTTGTGGTGAGGGGATGGAGATAAAAGCTCATTTAGGAACGACATGAACATGCTGCGTAGGTAGCTGTTTATGAGTAAATATCTCCACTGAGATTAAGAAAAGCAGTAGCTTAATAAATTAAGTACTTCCTGGTATGTTTACTGTACTGGTAACTCCCCAAAAGAATCTGGATTGTGGTGAGGGAACAGAGAAAAAGCTCATTTAGGACCTGCACTTACGAAGGGGGTAGGCAGCTTTATATCAGGGAGTATCCCTTCTGAGAATAAAAACAGCTGGAGCTTGTTAAGGTAATTACACAGGGGAAAGGATTATGTACTGGGAACTCCTCAGAAGAATCTGATTTGTGGTGAGGGGAGAGAGATAAAAGCTCATTTAGGAACGACATGAACATGCTGCGTAGGTAGCTGTTTATCAGTAAATATCGCCACTGAGATTAAGAAAAGCAGTAGCTTAATAAATTAAGTACTTCCTGGTATGGTTACTGTACTGGTAACTCCCCAAAAGAATCTGATTGTGGTGAGGGAACAGAGAAAAAAGCTCATTTAGGACCTGCACTTACGAAGAGGGTAGGCAGCTGTATATCAGGGAGTAAATCTTCTGAGAATAAAAACAGCTGGAGCTTGTTAAGGTAATTACACAGGGGAAAGGATAATGTACTGGGAACTCCTCAGAAGAATCTGATTTGTGGTGAGGGGAGAGAGATAAAAGCTCATTAGGAACGACATGAACATGCTGCGTAGGTAGCTGTTTATCAGTAAATATCTCCACTGAGATTAAGAAAAGCAGTAGCTTAATAAATTAAGTACTTCCTGGTATTGTTACTGTACTGGTAACTCCCCAAAAAATCTGGATTGTGGTGAGGGAACAGAGAAAAAAGCTCATTTAGGACCTGCACTTACGAAGTGGGTAGGCAGCTGTATATCAGGGAGTAAACCTTCTGAGAATAAAAACAGCTGGAGCTTGTTAAGGTAATTACACAGGGGAAAGGATAATACCGGGAACTCCTCAGAAGAATCTGATTTGTGGTGAGGGGAGAGAGATAAAAGCTCATTTAGGAACGACATGAACATGCTGCGTAGTAGCTGTTTATCAGGAAATATCTCGACTGAGATTAAGAAAAGCAGTAGCTTAATAAATTAAGTACTTCCTGGTATGGTTACTGTACTGGTAACTCCCCAAAAGAATCTGGATTGTGGTGAGGGAACAGAGAAAAAAGGTCTCATTTAGGACCTGCACTTACGAAGGGGGTAGGCAGCTGTATATCAGGGAGTAAACCTTCTGAGAATAAAAACAGCTGGAGCTTGTTAAGGTAATTACACAGGGGAAAGGATAATGTACTGGAACTCCTCAGAAGAATCTGATTTGTGGTGAGGGGAGAGAGATAAAAGCTCATTTAAGGAACGAAATGAACAAGCTGCGTAGGAAGCTGTTTATCAGTAAATATCTCCACAGAGATTAAGAAAAGCAGTAGCTTAATAAATTAAGTACTTCCTGGTATGGTTACTGTACTGGTAACTCCCGAAAAGAATCTGGATTGTGGTGAGGGAACAGAGAAAAAAGCTCATTTATGAACGACATGAACATGCTGCGTAGGTAGCTGTTTATCAGTAAATATCTCCACTGAGATTAAGAAAAGCAGTAGCTTAATTAAAGTTAATTACCGGGTATGGTTACTGTACTGGTAACTCCCCAAAAGAATCTGGATTGTGGTGAGGGAACAGAGAAAAAAGCTCATTTAGGACCTGCACTTACGAAGGGTAGGCAGCTGTATATCAGGGAGTAAACCTTCTGAGAATAAAAAAGCAGTAGCTTGTTAAGGTAATTACACAGGGGAAAGGATAATGTACTGGGAACTCCTCAGAAGAATCTGATTTGTGGTGAGGGGAGAGAGATAAAAGCTCATTTAGGAACCTGCATTACGAGGGTAGGTAGCTGTTTATCAGTAAATATCTGAGAAATTAAGAAAAGCAGTAGCTTAATAAATTAAGTACTTCCTGGTATGGTTACTGTACTGGTAACTCCCCAAAAGAACTGGATTGTGGTGAGGGAACAGAGAAAAAAGCTCATTTAGGACCTGCACTTACGAATGGGTAGGCAGCTGTATATCAGGGAGTAAACCTTCTGAGAATAAAAACAGCTGGAGCTTGTTAAGGTAATTCACAGGGGAAAGGATAATGTACTGGGAACTCCTCAGAAGAATCTGATTTGTGGTGAGGGGAGAGAGATAAAAGCTCATTTAGGAACCTGACATGACATGCTGCGTAGGCAGCTGTTTATCAGTAAATATCGCCTGAGACTAAGAAAAGCAGTAGCTTAATAAATTACACTTCCTGGTATGGTTACTGTACTGGTAACTCCCCAAAAGAATCTGATTGTGGTGAGGGAACAGAGAAAAAAGCTCATTTAGGACCTGCACACGAACAGGGTAGGCAGCTGTATATCAGGGAGTAAATCTTCTGAGAATAAAAACAGCTGGAGCTTGTTAAGGTAATTACACATGGTAAAGGATAATGTACTGGGAACTCCTCAGAAGAATCTGATTTGTGGTGAGGGGAGAGAGATAAAAGCTCATTTAGGAACGACATGAACATGCTTACGAGGTAGCTGTTTATCAGTAAATATCTCCACTGAGATTAAGAAAAGCAGTAGCTTAATAAATTACAGTAAAGGATACTGTACTGGTAACTCCCCAAAGAATCTGGATTGTGGTGAGGGAACAGAGAAAAAAGCTCATTTAGGACCTGCACTTACGAAGTGCGTAGGCAGCTGTATATCAGGGAGTAAACCTATCTGAGAATAAAAACAGCTGGAGCTTGTTTAAGTACTTCCTGGGGAAAGGTTACTGTACTGGTAACTCCTCAGAAGAATCTGATTTGTGGTGAGGGGAGAGAGATAAAAGCTCATTTAGGAACGTGCACTTACGAAGGGTAGGCAGCTGTTTATCAGTAAATATCTCCACTAGAATTAAGAAACAGTAGCTTAATAAATAAGTACTTCCTGGTATGGTTACTGTACTGGTAACTCCCAGAAAGAATCTGGATTGTGGTGAGGGAACAGAGAAAAAAGCTCATTTAGGAACGACATGAACATGCTGCGTAGGTAGCTGTTTATCAGTAAATATCTCCACTGAGATTAAGAAAAGCAGTAGCTTAATAAATAAGTACTTCCTGGTATGGTTACTGTACTGGTAACTCCCCAAAAGAATCTGGATTGTGGTGAGGGAACAGAGAAAAAAGCTCATTTAGGACCTGCACTTACGAAGGGGGTAGGCAGCTGTACATCAGGGAGAAAACCTGAGAATAAAAACAGTGGAGCTTGTTAAGTTAATTACACAGGGGAAAGGATAATGTACTGGGAACTCCTCAGAAGAATCTGATTTATGGTGAGGGGAGAGAGATAAAAGCTCATTTAGGAACGACATGAACATGCTGCGTAGGTAGCTGTTTATCAGTAAATATCTCCACTGAGATTAAGAAAAGCAGTAGCTTAATAAATTAAGTACTTCCTGGTATGGTTACTGTACTGGTAACTCCCCAAAAGAATCTGGATTGTGGTGAGGGAACAGAGAAAAAAGCTCATTTAGGACCTGCACTTACGAAGGGGGTAGGCAGCTGTATATCAGGGAGTAAACCTTCTGAGAATAAAAACAGCTGGAGCTTGTTAAGGTAATTACACAAGGGAAAGGATAATGTACTGGGAACTCCTCAGAAGAATCTGATTTGTGGTGAGGGGAGAGAGATAAAAGCTCATTTAGGAACGACATGAACATGCTGCGTAGGTAGCTGTTTATCAGTAAATATCTACACTGAGATTAAGAAAAGCAGTAGCTTAATAAATTAAGTACTTCCTGGTATGGTTACTGTACTGGTAACTCCCCAAAAAACTCTGGATTGTGGTGAGGGAACAGAGAAAAAAGCTCATTTAGGACCTGCACTTACGAAGGGGGTAGGCAGCTGTATATCAGGGAGTAAACCTTCTAGAATAAAAACAGCTGGAGCTTGTTAAGGTAATTACACGGGGAAAGGATAATGTACTGGGAACTCCTCAGAAGAATCTGATTTGTGGTGAGGGGAGAGAGATAAAAGCTCATTTAGGAACGACATGAACATGCTGCGTAGGTAGCTGTTTATCAGTAAATATCTCCACTGAGATTAAGAAAAGCAGTAGCTTAATAAATTAAGTACTTCCTGGTATGGTTACTGTACTGGTAACTCCCCAAAAGAATCTGGATTGTGTGAGGGAACAGAGAAAAAAGCTCATTTAGGACCTGCACTTACGAAGGGGGTAGGCAGCTGTATATCAGGGAGTAAACCTTCTGAGAATAAAAACAGCTGGAGCTTGTTAAGGTAATTACACAGGGGAAAGGATAATGTACTGGGAACTCCTCAGAAGAATCTGATTTGTGGTGAGGGGAGAGAGATAAAAGCTCATTTAGGAACGACATGAACATGCTGCGTAGGTAGCTGTTTATCAGTAAATATCTCCACTGAGATTAAGAAAAGCAGTAGCTTAATAAATTAAGTACTTCCTGGTATGGTTACTGTACTGGTAACTCCCCAAAAGAATCTGGATTGTGGTGAGGGAACAGAGAAAAAAGCTCATTTAGGACCTGCACTTACGAAGTGGGTAGGCAGCTGTATATCAGGGAGTAAACCTTCTGAGAATAAAAACAGCTGGAGCTTGTTAAGGTAATTACACAGGGGAAAGGATAATGTACTGGGAACTCCTCAGAAGAATCTGATTTGTGGTGAGGGGAGAGAGATAAAAGCTCATTTAGGAACGACATGAACATGCTGCGTACACAGCTGTTTATCAGTAAATATCTCCACTGAGATTAAGAAAAGCAGTAGCTTAATAAATTAAGTACTTCCTGGTATGGTTACTGTACTGGTAACTCCCCAAAAGAATCTGGATTGTGGTGAGGGAACAGAGAAAAAGCTCATTTAGGACCTGCACTTACGAAGGGGTAGGCAGCTCTATATCAGGGAGTAAACCTTCTGAGAATAAAAACAGCTGGAGCTTGTTAAGGTAATTACACAGGGGAAAGGATAATGTACTGGGAACTCCTCAGAAGAATCTGATTTGTGGTGAGGGGAGAGAGATAAAAGCTCATTTAGGAACGACATGAACATGCTGGTAGGTACTGTTTATCAGTAAATATCTCCACTGAGATTAAGAAAAGCAGTAGCTTAATAAATTAAGTACTTCCTGGTATGGTTACTGTACTGGTAACTCCCCCAAAGAATCTGGATTGTGGTGAGGGAACAGAGAAAAAAGCTCATTTAGGACCTGCACTTACGAAGGGGGTAGGCAGCTGTATATCAGGGAGTAAACATTCTGAGAATAAAAACAGCTGGAGCTTGTTAAGGTAATTACAGGGGAAAGGATAATGTACTGGGAACTCCTCAGAAGAATCTGATTTGTGGTGAGGGGAGAGAGATAAAAGCTCATTTAGGAACGACATGAACGTGCTGAGTAGGTAGCTGTTTATCAGTAAATATCTCCACTGAATTAAGAAAAGCAGTAGCTTAATAAATTAAGTACTTCCTGGTATGGTTACTGTACTGGTAACTCCCCAAAAGAACTGGATTGTGGTGAGGGAACAGAGAAAAAAGCTCATTTAGGACCTGCACTTACGAAGGGGGTAGGCAGCTGTATATCAGGGAGTAAACCTTCTGAGAATAAAAACAGCTGGAATTGTTAAGGTAATTACACAGGGGAAAGGATAATGTACTGGGAACTCCTCAGAAGAATCTGATTTGTGGTGAGGGGAGAGAGATAAAAGCTCATTTAGGAACGACATGAACATGCTGCGTAGGTAGCTGTTTATCAGTAAATATCGCCACTGAGACTAAGAAAAGCAGTAGCTTAATAAATTACGTACTTCCTGGTATGGTTACTGTACTGGTAACTCCCCAAAAGAATCTGATTGTGCTGAGGGAACAGAGAAAAAAGCTCATTTAGGACCTGCACTTACGAAGAGGGTAGGCAGCTGTATATCAGGGAGTAAATCTTCTGAGAATAAAAACAGCTGGAGCTTGTTAAGGTAATTACACAGGGGAAAGGATAATGTACCGGGAACTCCTCAGAAGAATCTGATTTGTGGTGAGGGGAGAGAGATAAAAGCTCAGTTAGGAACGACATGAACATGCTGCGTAAGTAGCTGTTTATCAGTAAATATCTCCACTGAGATTAAGAAAAGCAGTAGCTTAATAAATTAAGTACTTCCTGCTATGGTTACTGTACTGGTAACTCCCCAAAAGAATCTGGATTGTGGTGAGGGAACAGAGAAAAAAGCTCATTTAGGACCTGCACTTACGAAGGGGGTAGGCAGCTGTATATCAGGGAGTAAACCTTCTGAGAATAAAAACAGCTGGAGCTTGTTAAGGTAATTACACACGGGAAAGGATAATGTACTGGAACTCCTCAGAAGAATCTGATTTGTGGTGAGGGGAGAGAGATAAAAGCTCATTTAGGAACGAAATGAACAAGCTGCGTAGGAAGCTGTTTATCAGTAAATATCTCCACAGAGATTAAGAAAAACAGTAGCTTAATAAATTAAGTACTTCCTGGTATGGTTACTGTACTGGTAACTCCCGAAAAGAATCTGGATTGTGGTGAGGGAACAGAGAAAAAAGCTCATTTAGAACGACATGAACATGCTGCGTAGGTAGCTGTTTATCAGTAAATATCTCCACTGAGATTAAGAAAAGCAGTAGCTTAATAAATAAAGTACTTCCGGGTATGGTTACTGTACTGGTAACTCCCCAAAAGAATCTGGATTGTGGTGAGGGAACAGAGAAAAAAGCTCATTTAGGACCTGCACTTACGAAGGGTGTAGGCAGCTGTATATCAGGGAGTAAACCTTCTGAGAATAAAAACAGTGGAGCTTGTTAAGGTAATTACACAGGGGAAAGGATAATGTACTGGGAACTCCTCAGAAGAATCTGATTTGTGGTGAGGGGAGAGAGATAAAAGCTCATTTAAGGAACGACATGAACGTGCTGCGTAGGTAGCTATTTATCAGTAATATCTCCACTGAGATTAAGAAAAGCAGTAGCTTAATAATTAAGTACTTCCTGGTATGGTTACTGTACTGGTAACTCCCAAAAGAATCTGGATGTGGTGAGGGAACAGAGAAAAAAGCTCATTTAGGAACGACATGAAGGGGGTAGGTAGCTGTTTATCAGGGAGTAAACCTTCTGAGAATAAAAACAGCTGGAGCTTGTTAAGTAATTACCGGTATGGTTACTGTACTGGTAACTCCCAAAGAATCTGATTGTGGTGAGGGAACAGAGAAAAAAGCTCATTTAGGACGACATGAACATACTGCGTAGGCAGCTGTTTATCTAAATATCTCCACTGAGAATAAAAAAGCAGTAGCTTGTTAAGTAATTACACAGGGGAAAGGATAATGTACTGTAACTCCTCAGAAGAATCTGATTTGTGGTGAGGGAAGAGATAAAAAGCTCATTTAGGACCTGTACATTACGAAGGGGGTAGGCAGCTGTTATCAGTAAACATTCCACTGAGAATAAAAACAGTAGCTTGTTAAGGTAATTACAGGTATGGATAATGTACTGGGAACTCCCAGAAAGAATCTGGATTTGTGGTGAGGGGAAGAGAAAAGCTCATTTAGGACGACATGAACGGCTGGTAGGTAGCTGTTTATCAGTAAATATCTCCACTGAAATAAGAAAAGCAGTAGCTTAATAAATTAAGTACTTCCTGGTATGGATACTGTACTGGTAACTCCCCAAAAGAATCTGGATTGTGGTGAGGGAACAGAGAAAAAAGCTCATTTAGGACCTGCACTTACGAAGGGGGTAGGCAGCTGTTATCAGGGAGTAAACCTTCTGAGAATAAAAACAGCTGGAAATTGTTAAGTAATTACACAGGGGAAAGGATAATGTACTGGGAACTCCTCAGAAGAATCTGATTTGTGGTGAGGGGAGAGAGATAAAAGCTCATTTAGGAACGACATGAACATGCTGCGTAGGTAGCTGTTTATCAGTAAATATCGCCACTGAGATAAGAAAAGCAGTAGCTTAATAAATTACGTACTTCCTGGTATGGTTACTGTACTGGTAACTCCCCAAAAGAATCTGATTGTGGTGAGGGAACAGAGAAAAAAGCTCATTTAGGACCTGCACTTACGAAGGGGTAGGCAGCTGTATATCAGGGAGTAAATCTTCTGAGAATAAAAACAGCTGGAGCTTGTTAAGGTAATTACACATGGGAAAGGATAATGTACTGGGAACTCCTCAGAAGAATCTGATTTGTGGTGAGGGGAGAGAGATAAAAGCTCATTTAGGAACGACATGAACATGCTGCGTAGGTAGCTGTTTATCAGTAAATATCTCCACTGAGATTAAGAAAAGCAGTAGCTTAATAAATTCAGTACTTCCTGGTATGTTACTGTACTGGTAACTCCCCAAAAGAATCTGGATTGTGGTGAGGGAACAGAGAAAAAAGCTCATTTAGGACCTGCACTTACGAAGTGGGTAGGCAGCTGTATATCAGGGAGTAAACCTTCTGAGAATAAAAACAGCTGGAGCTTGTTAAGGTAATTACACAGGGGAAAGGATAATATACTGGGAACTCCTCAGAAGAATCTGATTTGTGGTGAGGGGAGAGAGATAAAAGCTCATTTAGGAACGACATGAACATGCTGCGTAAGGTAGCTGTTTATCAGTAAATATCTCCACTGAGAATTAAGAAAAGCAGTAGCTTAATAAATTAAGTACTTCCTGGGGATGGTTACTGTACTGGTAACTCCCCAAAAGAATCTGGATTGTGGTGAGGGAACAGAGAAAAAGCTCATTTAGGACCTGCACTTACGAAGGGGGTAGGCAGCTGTATATCAGGGAGTAAACCTTCTGAGAATAAAAACAGCTGGAGCTTGTTAAGGTAATTACACAGGGGAAAGGATAATGTACTGGAACTCCTCAGAAGAATCTGATTTGTGGTGAGGGGAGAGAGATAAAAGCTCATTTAGGAACGACTGAACAAGCTGCGTAGGAAGCTGTTTATCAGTAAATATCTCCACTGAGATTAAGAAAAGCAGTAGCTTAATAAATTAAGTACTTCCTGGTATGGTTACTGTACTGGTAACTCCCCAAAAGAATCTGATTGTGGTGAGGGAACAGAGAAAAAAGCTCATTTAGGACCTGCACTTACGAAGAGGGTAGGCAGCTGTATATCAGGGAGTAAATCTTCTGAGAATAAAAACAGCTGGAGCTTGATAAGGTAATTACACATGGGGAAAGGATAATGTACTGGGAACTCCTCAGAAGAATCTGATTTGTGGTGAGGGGAGAGAGATAAAAGCTCATTTAGGAACGACATGAACATGCTGCGTAGGTAGCTGTTTATCAGTAAATATCTCACTGAGATTAAGAAAAGCAGTAGCTTAATAAATTCAGTACTTCCTGGTATTGTTACTGTACTGGTAACTCCCAAAAGAATCTGGATTGTGGTGAGGGAACAGAGAAAAAAGCTCATTTAGACCTGACTTACGAAGTGGGTAGGCAGCTGTATATCAGGGAGTAAACCTTCTGAGAATAAAAACAGCTGGAGCTTGTTATGGTAATTACACAGGGGAAAGGATAATATACTGGGAACTCCTCAGAAGAATCTGATTTGTGGTGAGGGGAGAGAGATAAAAGCTCATTTAGGAACGACATGAACATGCTGCGTAAGGTAGCTGTTTATCAGTAAATATCTCCACTGAGATTAAGAAAAGCAGTAGCTTAATAAATTAAGTACTTCCTGGTATGGTTACTGTACTGGTAACTCCCAAAAGAATCTGGATTGTGGTGAGGGAACAGAGAAAAAAGCTCATTTAGGACCTGCACTTACGAAGGGGGTAGGCAGCTGTATATCAGGGAGTAAACCTTCTGAGAATAAAAACAGCTGGAGCTTGTTAAGGTAATTACACAGGGGAAAGGATAATGTACTGGGAACTCCTCAGAAGAATCTGATTTGTGGTGAGGGGAGAGAGATAAAAGCTCATTTAGGAACGACATGAACAAGCTGCGTAGGAGCTGTTTATCAGTAAATATCTCCACTGAGATTAAGAAAAGCAGTAGCTTAATAAATTAAGTACTTCCTGGTATGGTTACTGTACTGGTAACTCCCCAAAAGAATCTGGATTGTGGTGAGGGAACAGAGAAAAAAGCTCATTTAGGAACGACATGAACATGCTGCGTAGGTAGCTGTTTATCAGTAAATATCTCCACTGAGATAAAAAAGCAGTAGCTTAATAAATAAAGTACTTCCGGGTATGGTTACTGTACTGGTAACTCCCAAAGAATCTGGATTGTGGTGAGGGAACAGAGAAAAAGCTCATTTAGGACCGCATTACGAAGGGTGTAGGCAGCTGTTATCAGGGAGTAAACCTTCTGAGAATAAAAACAGTAGCTTGTTAAGGTAATTACACAGGGGAAAGGATAATGTACTGGGAACTCCTCAGAAGAATCTGATTTGTGGTGAGGGAGAGAGATAAAAGCTCATTTAGGAACGACATGAACATGCTGGTAGGTAGCTGTTTATCTAAATATCTCCACTGAGAATTAAGAAAAGCAGTAGCTTAATAAATTAAGTACTTCCTGGTAAAGGATACTGTACTGGTAACTCCCAAAGAATCTGGATTGTGGTGAGGGAAGAGAAAAAAGCTCATTTAGGAACCTGCACTTACGAAGGGGTAGGCAGCTGTATATCAGGGAGTAAATATTCTGAGAATAAAAACAGCTGGAGCTTGTTAAGGTAATTACAGGGGAAAGGATAATGTACTGGGAACTCCTCAAAAGAATCTGATTGTGGTGAGGGGAGAGAGATAAAAGCTCATTTAGGAACGACATGAAGGCTGGTAGGTAGCTGTTTATCAGTAAATATCGCCACTGAGAATAAGAAAAGCAGTAGCTTAATAAATCACGTACTTCCTGGTATGGTTACTGTACTGGTAACTCCCAAAAGAATCTGATTGTGGTGAGGGAACAGAGAAAAAGCTCATTTAGGACCTGCACTGAAGAGGATAGGCAGCTGTATATCAGGGAGTAAATCTTCTGAGAATAAAAACAGCTAGCTTGTTAAGGTAATTACACAGGGGAAAGGATAATGTACTGGGAACTCCTCAGAAGAATCTGATTTGTGGTGAGGGGAGAGAGATAAAAGCTCATTTAACGACATGAACATGCTTCGTAGGTAGCTGTTTATCAGTAAATATCTCCACTGAGATTAGAACAGCAGTAGCTAATAAATTAAGTAATTCCAGATGGTTACTGTACTGGTAACTCCCCAAAAGAATCTGGATTGTGGTGAGGGAACAGATAAAAAAGCTCATTTAGGACCTGCATTACGAAGGGTAGGCAGCTGTATATCAGGGAGTAAATCTCTGAGAATAAAAACAGCTGGAGCTTGTTAAGGTAATTACACAGGGGAAAGGATAATGTACTGGGAACTCCTCAGAAGAATCTGATTAGTGGTGAGGGGAGAGAGATAAAAGCTCATTTAGGAACGACATGAAAGTGCTGCATAGGTAGCTGTTTATCAGGAAATATCTCCACTGAGAATAAAAAAGCAGTAGCTTAATAAATTAAGTACTGGTATGGTTACTGTACTGGTAACTCCCAAAAGAATCTGATTGTGGTGAGGGAGCAGAGAAAAAAGCTCATTTAGGACCTGCACTTACAAGGGGGTAGGAGCTGTATATCAGGAGTAAACCTTCTGAGAATAAAAACAGCTAGCATGTTAAGGTAATTACACAGGGGAAAGGATACTGTACTGGGAACTCCTCAGAAGAATCTGATTTGTGGTGAGGGGAGAGAGATAAAGCTCATTTAGGAACGACATGAAAATGCTGCATAGGTAGCTGTTTATCAGTAAATATCTCAGCTGAGATTAAGAAAAGCAGTAGCTTAATAAATTAAGTACTTCCTGGGGAAAGGTTACTGTACTGGTAACTCCTCAAAAATCTGGATTGTTGGTGAGGGAACAGAGAAAAAAGCTCATTTAGGACCTGCATTACGAAGGGGATAGGCAGCTGTATCAGGGAAAAATCTTCTGAGAATAAAAACAGCTGGAGCTTGCTAGGTAATTACACAGGGGAAAGGATAATGTACTGGTAACTCCTCAGAAGAATCTGATTTGTGGTGAGGGGAGAGAGATAAAAGCTCATTTAGGAACGCATGAAAATGCTGCGTAGGCAGCTGTTTATCAGTAAATATCTCCATTGAGATTAAGAAAAGCAGTAGCTTAATAAATTAAGTACTTCCTGGTATTGTTGTACTGGTAACTCCCAGAAAATCTGATTGTGGTGAGGGAACAGAGAAAAAGCTCATTTAAGACCTGCACTGACGCAGGGGTAGGCAGCTGTATATCAGGGAGTATCCCTTCTGAGAATAAAACAGCTGGAACTTGTTAAGGTAATTACACAGGGGAAAGGATAATGTACTGGGAACTCCTCAGAAGAATCTGATTGTGGTGAGGGGAGAGAGATAAAAGCTCATTTAGGAACGACATGAAAATGCTGGTAGGTAGCTGTTTATCAGGAAATATCTCCACTGAGATTAAGAAAAGCAGGAGCTTAATAAATTAAGTACTTCCTGGTATGGTTACTGTACTGGTAACTCCCCAAAAGAATCTGGATTGTGGTGAGGGATCAGAGAAAAAAGCTCATTTAGGACCTGCACTTACAGGGGGTAGGCAGCTGTATATCAGGGAGTAAAGCTTCTCAGAATAAAAACAGCTGGAGCTTGTTAAGGTAATTACACAGGGGAAAGCATAATGTACTGGGAACTCCTCAGAAGAATCTGATTTGTGGTGAGGGGAGAGAGAGAAAAGCTCATTTAGGAACGACATGAACATGCTGCGGGTAGCTGTTTATCATAAATATCTCCACTGAGATTAAGAAAAGCAGTAGTTAATAAATTAAGTACTTCCTGGTATGGTTACTGTACTGGTAACTCCCCAAAAGAATCTGGATTGTGGTGAGGGAAGAGAGAAAAAAGGTCATTTAGGACACTGCACTTACGAAGGGGGTAGGCAGCTATATGTTAGGGAGTAAACGTTCTGAGAATAAAATCAGCTGCTGTTAGGTAATTCCACAGGGGAAAGGATAATGTACTGGGAAATCCTCAGAAGAATCTGATTTGTGGTGAGGGGAGAGAGATAAAAGCTCATTTAGAACGCATGAACATGCTGCATAGGTAGCTGTTTATCAGTAAATATCTCCACTGAGATTAAGAAAAGCAGTAGCTTAATAAATTAAGTACTTCCTGGTATGGTTACTGTACTGGTAACTCCCCAAAAGAATCTGGATTGTGGTGAGGGAACAGAGAAAAAAGCTCATTTAGGACCTGCACTTACGAAGGGGGTTGGCAGCTGTATATCAGGGAGTATCCCTTCTGAGAATAAAAACAGCAGGAGCTTGTTAAGGTAATTACACAGGGAAAGGATAGTGTACTGGGAACTCCTCAGAAGAATCTGATTTGTGGTGAGGGGAGAGAGATAAAAGCTCATTTAGGAACGACATGAACATGCTGCATAGTAGCTGTTTATCAGTAAATATCTCCACTGAGATTAAGAAAAGCAGTAGCTTAATAAATTATGTACTTCCTGGTATGGTTACTGTACTGGTAACTCCCCAAAAGAATCTGGATTGTGGTGAGGGAACAGAGAAAAAAGCTCATTTAGGACCTGCACATAAGAAGGGGGTAGGCAGCTGTATATCAGGCAGTATCCCATCTGAGATAAAACAGCTGGAACTTGTTAAGGTAATTACACAGGGGAAAGGATAATGTACTGGGAACTCCTAAGAAGAATCTGATTTGTGGTGAGGGGAGAGAGATAAAAGCTCATTAGGAACGACATGAACATGCTGCTAGGTAGCTGTTTATCAGTGAATATCTCCACTGAGATTAAGAAAAGCAGTAGCTTAATAAATTAAGTACTTCCTGGTATGGTTACTGTACTGGTAACTCCCCAAAGAATCTGGATTGTGGTGAGAGAACAGAGAAAAAAGCTCATTTAGGACCTTCACTTACGAAGGGGGTAGGCAGCTCTATATCAGGGAGTATCCCTTCTGAGAATAAAAACAGCTGGAGCTTGTTAAGGTAATTACACAGGGGAAAGGATAATGTACTGGGAACTCCTCAGAAGAATCTGATTTGGTGAGGGGAGAGAGATAAAAGCTCATTTAGGAACGACATGAACATGCTGCATAGGTAGCTGTTTATCAGTAAATATCTCCAGTGAGATTAAGAAAAGCAGTAGCTTAATAATTAAGTACTTCCTGGTATGGTTACTGTACTGGTAACTCCCCAAAAGAATCTGGATTGTGGTGAGGGAACAAAGAAAAAGCTCATTTAGGACCTGAACTTACGAAAGGGGTAGGCAGCTGTATATCAGGGAGTATCCCTTCTGAGAATAAAAACAGCTGGAGCTTGTTAAGGTAATTACACAGGGGAAAGGATAATGTACTGGGAACTCCTCAGAAGAATCTGATTTGGTGAGGGGAGAGAGATAAAAGCTCATTTAGGAACGACATGAACATGCTGCATAGGTAGCTGTTTATCAGTAAATATCTCCACTGAGATTAAAAAGCAGTAGCTTAATAAATTATGTACTTCCTGGTATGGTTACTGTACTGGTAACTCCCAAAAGAATCTGGATTGTGGTGAGGGAATAGAGAAAAAGCTCATTTAGGACCTGCAATTACGAAGGGGTAGGCAGCTGTATATCAGGGAGTATCCCTTCTGAGAATAAAAACAGCTGGAGCTTGTTAAGGTAATTACACAGGGAAAAGGATAATGTACTGGGTAACTCCTCAGAAGAATCTGATTTGTGGTGAGGGAGAGAGATAAAAGCTCATTTAGGAATGACATGAACATGCTGCATAGGTAGCTGTTTATCAGTAAATATCTCCACTGAGATTAAGAAAAGCAGTAGCTTAATAAATTAAGAACTTCCTGGTATGGTTACTGTACTGGTAACTCCCCAAAAGAATCTGGATTGTGGTGAGGGAACAGAGAAAAATATCATTTAGGACCTGCACTTACGAATGGGGTAGGCAGCTGTATATCAGGGAGTAAACCTTCTGAGAATAAAAACAGCTGGAGCTTGTTAAGGTAATTACACAGGGGAAAGGATAATGTACTGGGAACTCCCAGAAGAATCTGATTTGTGGTGAGGGGAGAGAGATAAAAGCTCATTTAGGAACGACATGAAAATGCTGCATAGGTAGCTGTTATCAGTAAATATCTTACTGAGATTAAGAAAAGCAGTAACTTAGTAAATTAGTTACTTCCTGGTATGGTTACTGTACTGGTAACTCCCAAAAGAATCTGGATTGTGGTGAGGGAACAGAGAAAAAAGCTCATTTAGGACCTGCACTTAGAAGGGGGTAGGCAGCTGTATATCAGGGAGTAAACCTTCTGAGAATAAAAACAGCAGGAGCTTGTTAAGGTAATTACACAGGGGAAAGGATAATGTACTGGGAACTCCTCTGAAGAATCTGATTTGTGGTGAGGGGAGAGAGATAAAAGCTCATTTAGGAACGACATGAACATGCTCACTAGGTAGCTGTTTCTCAGTAAATATCTCCACTGAGATTAAGAAAAGCAGTAGCTTAATAAGTTAAGTAATTCCTGGTATGGTTACTGTACTGGTAACTCCCAAAGAATCTGGATTGTGGTGAGGGAACAGAGAAAAAAGCTCATTTAGGACCTGCACTTACGAAGGGGGTAGGCAGCTGTATATCAGGGAATATCCCTTCTGAGAATAAAAACAGCTGGAGCTTGTTAAGGTAATTACACAGGGGAAAGGATAATGTACTGGGAACTCCTCAGAAGAATCTGGATTTGTGGTGAGGGGAGAGAGATAAAAGCTCATTTAGAACGACATGAAAATGCTGCATAGTTAGCTGTTATCAGTAAATATCTCCACTGAGATAAAAAGCAGTAGCTTAATAAATTAAGAACCTCCTGGTATGGTTACTGTACTGGTAACTCCCCAAAAGAATCTGGATTGTGGTGAGGGAACAGAGAAAAAGCTCATTTAGGAACGTGCATTTACGAAGGGGGTAGGCAGCTGTATATCAGGGAGTATCCCTTCTGAGAATAAAAACAGCTGGAGCTTGTTAAGGTAACTTACACAGGGAAAGGATAATGTACTGGGACTCCTCAGAAGAATCTGATTTGTGGTGAGGGGAGAGAGATAAAAGCTCATTTAGGAACGACATGAACATGCTGCGTAGGTAGCTGTTTATCAGTAAATATCTCCACTGAGATTAAGAAAAGCAGTAGCTTAATAAATTAAGTACTTCCTGGTATGGATTACTGTACTGGTAACTCCCTAAAAGAATCTGGATTGTGGTGAGGGAACAGAGAAAAAAGCTCATTTAGGACCTGCACTTACGAAGGGGTAGGCAGCTGTATATCAGTAAACCTTCTGAGAATAAAAACAGCTGGAGCTTGTTAAGGTAATTACACAGGGGAAAGGATAATGTACTGGGAACTCCTCAGAAGAATCTGGATTTGTGGTGAGGGGAAAGAGATAAAAGCTCATTTAGGAACGAAATGAACATGCTGCCTAGGTAGCTGTTTATCAGTAAATATCTCCACTGAGATTAAGAAAAGCAGTAGCTTAATAAGTTAAGTCATTCCTGGTATGGTTACTGTACTGGTAACTCCCCAAAAGAATCTGGATTGTGGTGAGGGAACAGAGAAAAAAGCTCATTTAGGACCTGCACTTACGAAGGCGGTAGGCAGCTGTATATCAGGGAGTATCCTTCTGAGAATAAAAACAGCTGGAGCTTGTAAGTTAATTACACAGGGGAAAGGATAATGTACTGGGAACTCCTCAGAAGAATCTGATTGTGGTGAGGGGAGAGAGATAAAAGCTCATTTAGGAATGACATGAACATGCTGCATAGGTAGCTGTTTATCAGTAAATATCTCCACTGAGATTAAGAAAAGCAGTAGCTTAATAAATAAGAACTTCCTGGTATGGTTACTGTACTGGTAACTCCCCAAAAGAATCTGGATTGTGGTGAGGGAACAGAGAAAAATATCATTTAGGACCTTCACTTACGAATGGGGTAGGCAGCTGTATATCAGGGAGTAAACCTTCTGAGAATAAAAACAGCTGGAGCTTGTTAAGGTAATTACACAGGGGAAAGGATAATGTACTGGGAACTCCCAGAAGAATCTGATTGTGGTGAGGGGAGAGAGATAAAAGCTCATTTAGGAACGACATGAAAATGCTGCATAGGTAGCTGTTCATCAGTAAATATATTAACTGAGATTAAGAAAAGCAGTAACTTAGTAAATTAGTTACTTCCTGGTATGGTTACTGTACTGGTAACTCCCCAAAAGAATCTGGATTGTGGTGAGGGAACAGAGAAAAAGCTCATTTAGGACCTGCACTTAGAAGGGGGTAGGCAGCTGTATATCAGGGAGTAAACCTTCTGAGAATAAAAACAGCAGGAGCTTGTTAAGGTAATTACACAGGGGAAAGGATAATGTACTGGGAACTCCTCTGAAGAATCTGATTTGTGGTGAGGGGAGAGAGATAAAAGCTCATTTAGGAACGACATGAACATGCTCACTAGGTAGCTGTTTCTCAGTAAATATCTCCACTGAGATTAAGAAAAGCAGTAGCTTAATAAGTTAAGTAATTCCTGGTATGGTTACTGTACTGGTAACTCCCCAAAGAATCTGGATTGTGGTGAGGGAACAGAGAAAAAAGCTCATTTAGGACCTGCACTTACGAAGGGGGTAGGCAGCTGTATATCAGGGAATATCCCTTCTGAGAATAAAAACAGCTGGAGCTTGTTAAGGTAATTACACAGGGGAAAGGTTAATGTACTGGGAACTCCTCAGAAGAATCTCATTTGTGGTGAGGGGAGAGAGATAAAAGCTCATTTATGAACGACATGAAAATGCTGCATAGGTAGCTGTTTTATCAGTAAATATCTCCACTGTGATTTAGAAAAGCAGTAGCTTAATAAATTAAGAACCTCCTGGTATGGTTACTGTACTGGTAACTCCCCAAAAGAATCTGGATTGTGGTGAGGGAACAGAGAAAAAGCTCATTTAGGACGTGCATTTACGAAGGGGGTAGGCAGCTGTATATCAGGGAGTATCCCTTCTGAGAATAAAAACAGCTGGAGCTTGTTAAGGTAATTACACAGCGGAAAGGATAATGTACTGGGAACTCCTCAGAAGAATCTGATTTGTGGTGAGGGGAGAGAGATAAAAGCTCATTTAGGAACGACATGAACATGCTGCGTAGGTAGCTGTTTATCAGTAAATATCTCCACTGAGATTAAGAAAAGCAGTAGCTTAATAAATTAAGTACTTCCTGGTATGATTACTGTACTGGTAACTCCCTAAAAGAATCTGGATTGTGGTGAGGGAACAGAGAAAAAAGCTCATTTAGGACCTGCACTTACGAAGGGGTTAGGCAGCTGTATATCTGGGAGTAAACCTTCTGAGAATAAATACAGCTGGAGCTTGTTAAGGTAATTACACAGGGGAAAGGATAATGTACTGGGAACTCCTCAGAAGAATCTGATTTGTGGTGAGGGGAGAGAGATAAAAGCTCATTTAGGAACGACATGAAAATGCTGCATAGGTAGCTGTTCATCAGTAAATATATTAACTGAGATTAAGAAAAGCAGTAACTTAGTAAATTAGTTACTTCCTGGTATGGTTACTGTACTGGTAACTCCCCAAAAGAATCTGGATTGTGGTGAGGGAACAGAGAAAAAAGCTCATTTAGGACCTGCACTTAGAAGGGGGTAGGCAGCTGTATATCAGGGAGTAAACCTTCTGAGAATAAAAACAGCAGGAGCTTGTTAAGGTAATTACACAGGGGAAAGGATAATGTACTGGGAAATCCTCTGAAGAATCTGATTTGTGGTGAGGGGAGAGAGATAAAAGGTCATTTAGGAACGACATGAACATGCTCACTAGGTAGCTGTTTCTCAGTAAATATCTCCACTGAGATTAAGAAAAGCAGTAGCTTAATAAGTTAAGTAATTCCTGGTATGGTTACTGTACTGGTAACTCCCCAAAGAATCTGGATTGTGTGAGGGAACAGAGAAAAAAGCTCATTTAGGACCTGCACTTACGAAGGGGGTAGGCAGCTGTATATCAGGGAATATCCCTTCTGAGAATAAAAACAGCTGGAGCTTGTTAAGGTAATTACACAGGGGAAAGGATAATGTACTGGGAACTCCTCAGAAGAATCTCATTTGTGGTGAGGGGAGAGAGATAAAAGCTCATTTATGAACGACATGAAAATGCTGCATAGTTAGCTTTTTATCAGTAAATATCTCCACTGTGATTTAGAAAAGCAGTAGCTTAATAAATTAAGAACCTCCTGGTATGGTTACTGTACTGGTAACTCCCCAAAAGAATCTGGATTGTGGTGAGGGAACAGAGAAAAATGCTCATTTAGGACGTGCATTTACGAAGGGGGTAGGCAGCTGTATATCAGGGAGTATCCCTTCTGAGAATAAAAACAGCTGGAGCTTGTTAAGGTAACTACACAGCGGAAAGGATAATGTACTGGGACTACCTCAGAAGAATCTGATTTGTGGTAAGGGGAGAGAGATAAAAGCTCATTTAGGAAGGACATGAACATGCTGCGTAGGTAGCTGTTTATCAGTAAATATCTCCACTGAGATTAAGAAAAGCAGTAGCTTAATAAATTAAGTACTTCCTGGTATGATTACTGTACTGGTAACTCCCTAAAAGAATCTGGATTGTGGTGAGGGAACAGAGAAAAAAGCTCATTTAGGACCTGCACTTGCGAAGGGGTTAGGCAGCTGTATATCTGGGAGTAAACCTTCTGAGAATAAAAACAGCTGGAGCTTGTTAAGGTAATTACACAGGGGAAAGGATAATGTACTGGGAACTCCTCAGAAGAATCGGATTTGTGGTGTGGGGAAAGAGATAAAAGCTCATTTAGGAACGAAATGAACATGCTGCCTAGGTAGCTGTTTATCAGTAAATATCTCCACTGAGATTAAGAAAAGCAGTAGCTTAATAAGTTAAGTCATTCCTGGTATGGTTACTGTACTGGTAACTCCCCAAAAGAATCTGGATTGTGGTGAGGGAACAGAGAAAAAAGCTCATTTAGGACCTGCACTTACGAAGGCGGTAGGCAGCTGTATATCAGGGAGTATACCTTCTGAGAATAAAAACAGCTGGAGCTTGTCAAGTTAATTACACAGGGGAAAGGATAATGTACTGGGAACTCCTCAGAAGAATCTGATTTGTGGTGAGGGGAGAGAGATAAAAGCTCATTTAGGAATGACATGAACATGCTGCATAGGTACCTGTTTATCAGTAAATATCTCCACTGAGATTAAGAAAAGCAGTAGCTTAATAAATTAAGAACTTCCTGGTATGGTTACTGTACTGGTAACTCCCCAAAAGAATCTGGATTGTGGTGAGGGAACAGAGAAAAATATCATTTAGTACCTTCACTTACGAATGGGGTAGGCAGCTGTATATCAGGGAGTAAACCTTCTGAGAATAAAAACAGCTGGAGCTTGTTAAGGTAATTACACAGGGGAAAGGATAATGTACTGGGAACTCCACAGAAGAATCTGATTTGTGGTGAGGGGAGAGAGATAAAAGCTCATTTAGGAACGACATGAAAATGCTGCATAGGTAGCTGTTCATCAGTAAATATATTAACTGAGATTAAGAAAAGCAGTAACTTAGTAAATTAGTTACTTCCTGGTATGGTTACTGTACTGGTAACTCCCCAAAAGAATCTGGATTGTGGTGAGGGAACAGAGAAAAAAGCTCATTTAGGACCTGCACTTAGGAAGGGGGTAGGCAGCTGTATATCAGGGAGTAAACCTTCTGAGAATAAAAACAGCAGGAGCTTGTTAAGGTAATTACACAGGGGAAAGGATAATGTACTGGGAAATCCTCTGAAGAATCTGATTTGTGGTGAGGGGAGAGAGATAAAAGGTCATTTAGGAACGACATGAACATGCTCACTAGGTAGCTGTTTCTCAGTAAATATCTCCACTGAGATTAAGAAAAGCAGTAGCTTAATAAGTTAAGTAATTCCTGGTATGGTTACTGTACTGGTAACTCCCCAAAGAATCTGGATTGTTGTGAGGGAACAGAGAAAAAAGCTCATGTAGGACCTGCACTTACGAAGGGGGTAGGCAGCTGTATATCAGGGAATATCCCTTCTGAGAATAAAAACAGCTGGAGCTTGTTAAGGTAATTACACAGGGGAAAGGATAATGTACTGGGAACTCCTCAGAAGAATCTCATTTGTGGTGAGGGGAGAGAGATAAAAGCTCATTTATGAACGACATGAAAATGCTGCATAGGTAGCTTTTTATCAGTAAATATCTCCACTGTGATTTAGAAAAGCAGTAGCTTAATAAATTAAGAACCTCCTGGTATGGTTACTGTACTGGTAACTCCCCAAAAGAATCTGGATTGTGGTGAGGGAACAGAGAAAAATGCTCATTTAGGACGTGCATTTACGAAGGGGGTAGGCAGCTGTATATCAGGGAGTATCCCTTCTGAGAATAAAAACAGCTGGAGCTTGTTAAGGTAATTACACAGCGGAAAGGATAATGTACTGGGACTACCTCAGAAGAATCTGATTTGTGGTAAGGGGAGAGAGATAAAAGCTCATTTAGGAACGACATGAACATGCTGCGTAGGTAGCTGTTTATCAGTAAATATCTCCACTGAGATTAAGAAAAGCAGTAGCTTAATAAATTAAGTACTTCCTGGTATGATTACTGTACTGGTAACTCCCTAAAAGAATCTGGATTGTGGTGAGGGAACAGAGAAAAAAGCTCATTTAGGACCTGCACTTACGAAGGGGTTAGGCAGCTGTATATCTGGGAGTAAACCTTCTGAGAATAAAAACAGCTGGAGCTTGTTAAGGTAATTACACAGGGGAAAGGATAATGTACTGGGAACTCCTCAGAAGAATCTCGGATTTGTGGTGTGGGGAAAGAGATAAAAGCTCATTTAGGAACGAAATGAACATGCTGCCTAGGTAGCTGTTTATCAGTAAATATCTCCACTGAGATTAAGAAAAGCAGTAGCTTAATAAGTTAAGTCATTCCTGGTATGGTTACTGTACTGGTAACTCCCCAAAAGAATCTGGATTGTGGTGAGGGAACAGAGAAAAAAGCTCATTTAGGACCTGCACTTACGAAGGCGGTAGGCAGCTGTATATCAGGGAGTATACCTTCTGAGAATAAAAACAGCTGGAGCTTGTCAAGTTAATTACACAGGGGAAAGGATAATGTACTGGGAACTCCTCAGAAGAATCTGATTTGTGGTGAGGGGAGAGAGATAAAGGCTCATTTATGAACGACATGAAAATGCTGTATATGTAGCATTTTATCAGTGAATATCTCCACTGAGATTAAGAAAAGCAGTAGCTTAATAAATTAAGAACTTCCTGGTATGGTTCCTGTACTGGCAACTCCCCAAAATAATCTGCATTGTGGTGAGGGAACAGAGAAAAAAGCTCATTTAGGACCTGCACTTACGAAGGGGGTAGGCAGCTGTATATCATGGAGTAAACCTTCTGAGAATAAAAACACCCGGACAGTAGATCCCACTGGGCCCCACACATACTGCCTCCCCCCCCCCCAACGGACTCACGGGAGGGCGCAAGCACAACCCAACAACCCAGGGCTCGCTCTGGGAGGCAGACCCTGCTAAAGTGCCTGTTGTAGGGGTCTCACAGTGCACAGGAGTGCCTGGCCCCGGCGAAAGCGCCCGCTCTGGTAGACGTGCCCTGCACTGTTGGGCGGGGCCACAGCGACAGCACCTGCTGCCGTAGACACGCCTACACAGAAGGGAGGGAAGACCTACACACACCTCCAGATGCGCAAATCACAAAGAAACATAACTCAGTTCATCAAAGGACAAGCCAACTCGACAGCTCGAAAAAGCAGCTCGACTGAAGAGGAGATGGAGAATAAAAAAGCAATTGAGGCCATGTTAACAGGAATGATCGAAAGCGTCAGAAATGAAATCAGAAAACAATTCCAGGAGTTTAGAGCGGAAATCTGGAAGGACACCCAGGAAGCTAAGAAAGAAATGGAAGCAAAACTGGATACAATGCAAGCCTCATTTAAAGAAATGGAAGCAAAAATGGATACAATGCAAGCTGCCTTTAAAGAAAATCTCCACACCCTGAGAATTGAAATGCATGAAAAAATAGATTTAAAATACAACTCTGTAAAGGAAGAAATTTCCACGATCAGAGCTGATATGACAACCATGAATAGCTCTCTGACATCCATAAACTCCGCAATTGAAACCATAACACAAAGAGTTGACCATATGGAATCCAGAATCTCTCGCCTGGACGATGAAGCAGCTGACAACAACCAGAAAATGACCACACTCCAAGAAAAGGTGAAGCTTCAGAGAAGATTAATCCAGGAACTAATGGACAAAGACAAGAGATATAATCTGCGCATAATTGGAATAGAAGAAGGAGCACTTACGAAGGGGGTAGGCAGCTGTATATCAGGGAGTAAAACTTCTGAGAATAAAAACAGCCGGAGCTTGTTAAGGTAATTACACAGGGGAAAGGATAATGTACTGGGAACTCCTCAGAAGAATCGGATTTGTGGTGAGGGGAGAGAGATAAAAGCTCATTTAGGAACGACATGAACATGCTGCGTAGGTAGCTGTTTATCAGTAAATATCTCCACTGAGATTAAGAAAAGCAGTAGCTTAATAAATTAAGTACTTCCCGTTATGGTTACTGTACTAGTAACTCCCCAAAAGAATCTGGATTGTGGTGAGGGAAAAGAGAAAAAAGGTCATTTAGGACCTGCACTTACGAAGGGGGTAGGCAGCTGTATATCAGGGAGTAAAACTTCTGAGAATAAAAACAGCCGGAGCTTGTTAAGGTAATTACACAGGGGAAAGGATAATGTACTGGGAACTCCTCAGAAGAATCTGATTTGTGGTGAGGGGAGAGAGATAAAAGCTCATTTAGGAACGACATGAACATGCTGCGTAGGTAGCTGTTTATCAGTAAATATCTCCACTGAGATTAAGAAAAGCAGTAGCGTAATAAATTAAGTACTTCCTGGTATGGTTACTGTACTGGTAACTCCCCAAAAGAATCTGATTTGTGGTGAGGGAACAGAGAAAAAAGCTCTTTTAGGACATGCACTAACGAATGGGGTAGGCAGCTGTATATCAGGGAGTAAACCTTCTGAGAATCAAAACAGCTGGAGCTTGTTAAGGTAATTACACAGGGGAAAGGATAATGTACTGGGAACTCCTCAGAAGAATCTGATTTGTGGTGAGGGGAGAGAGATAAAAGCTCATTTAGGAACGACATGAACATGCTGCGTAGGTAGCTGTTTATCAGTAAATATCTCCACTGAGATTAAGAAAAGCAGTATCTTAATAAAGTAAGTACTTCCTGGTATGGTTACTGTACTGGTAACTGCCCAAAAGAATCTGGATTTTGGTGAGGGAACAGAGAAAAAAGCTCATTTAGGACCTGCACTTACGAAGGGGGTAGGCAGCTGTATATCAGGGAGTAAACCTTCTGAGAATAAAAACAGCTGGAGCTTGTTAAGGTAATTACACAGGGGAAACGATAATGTACTGGGAACTCCTCAGAAGAATCTGATATGTGGTTAGGGGAGAGAGATAAAAGCTCATTTAGGAACGACATGAACATGCTGCGTACGTAGCTGTTTATCAGTAAATATCTCCACTGAGATTAAGAAAAGCAATAGCTTAATAAATTAAATACTTCCTGGTATGGTTACTGTACTGGTAACTCCCCAAAAGTATCTGGATTGTGGTGAGGGAATACAGAAAAAAGCTCATTTAGGACCTGCACTTAAGAAGGGGGTAGGCAGCTGTATATCAGGGAGTAAACCTTCTGAGAATAAAAAGAGCTGGGGCTTGTTAAGGTAATTACACAGGGGAAAGGATAATGTACTGGGAACTCCTCAGGAGAATCTGATTTGTGGTGAGGGGAGAGAGATAAAAGCTCATTTAGGAACGATATGAACATGCTGCGTAGGTAGCTGTTTATCAGTAAATATCTCCACTGAGATTAAGAAAAGCAGTAGCTTAATAAAATAAGTACTTCCTGGTATGGTTACTGTACTGGTAACTCCCCAAAAGAATCTGGATTGTGGTGAGGGAATAGAGAAAAGCTCATT